>NC_057814.1:303228196-303380129 GCF_018294505.1 Triticum aestivum | reverse complement strand
ACATTGGAATGTTTACATCTCTTAACTCATCCTTACCACCGGGTCATCTGATGTTGTTAAACAGGTTCCAGAAGCGCCAACTTGAACCAGAGCGTGGTCACCAAGTTAAAGGCCGTGTACACCCTGGTGGAACAGCTCTACACCGGGTCACAGCGGGCTTTAGCTGTGGTGGCCCTGTCGAATGAAGTGCCGACTCATCTGGCCGAAGTCCTGCGCCGGCTCGCAGTTCTGCCGCAGCGGATCCAGGAGCTACGACGAGCATCCGCGAGATCCGGAGCAATCGCCGCACTGAGCCGGGCCAAAGCCTTCTTGCCGGAGCTAGACCCGGCAGACATCGCCCTGGGTTATCCCAGCCTGAAAGAAGACGGCTCAGCGTTCGACCAGAAGGACTTCGCGGCTTGTGTGAAAGCTGTGCGCCCGGTGGCCACCATCATCGGGAACGACACCGATTTAACCAAGTATCAGCCGGGATACAACGCGGAGAATCAGAGGATTCCAACCCCTTGCTATGAAGCCATCAATCTGATTCCTCCGGCTCGCCAGCACACCTTTGCCCCGGAGATTAACCCGGACGGGTTAATTGACGAAGAAGCTCAGTTCGAAGCTCTCGGCAGCATCAACTGGAAGTCGTCGACCTTCGAAGCCTTGGGATCAGCCGAAGCAGAAGATGAGCCGGGGACTTCAACTCAGCAGGCGTCATAAACCGGCTAGCGGCTCACCAAACAACGCCCATTCTTGAAACTTTGAAAGATTTTTGTAATAGAGTAGGTGCAACAATTTATCTCTGCCGTGCCATCATGCACGTAATGAATGCTGAAATCCTTTGAAGTCATTCTTTTGATGCTCCTCCGGGTCGGAATTATCCCTTTGTCCTTCTCAACCTTAAAAAGTGCCTTTAAATATCTGCATAGAAAGGCAAATTACAAGTCGCAAAGCGGCTTACCGCCCTGAGAATCAGGTGTTTGAGATGGATAACCCGGGATACGAACCAAAAAAGATCGGTCCTTAACTATACTCGAACATAGCTGTGATGACACACTTAACAGCCTGTAAGCATACTTCCGGGTTAAATAGCCCGGGTAGCACGGTTGGTACCTTAACTCGAATTTATTTGTCTTGATGACATCCATGATGCTCAACTGACAAGATAAACCAAAATTAAGCCGGCAAGTGAAACCCGGCAGTACATACTTTGACATGATCAAAGCAAGTTTGTGGTAAAATATAAAAACTTAAGGGCTTCCGGTTCGAATATGACCAGAAACTCGGTCCAAAGGGGTTAAGCTAAGATTCGGATACGATCATATAGCCCCAGTGGGTTTGGCGATGCCAATCAAGAGGGTATCGACAGCTATGTTCTCTTTGGTTCGAATACGACCCATGTTTGAACAGGAAGCCCCCAAGTGATTCTGAAAATTTGTTTAACGACGCTGATTCGAATACGATCCACGTCGGTTCTCAGAGGGGTTACACTATGATTCAAATATGACCAGAGGCAACTTCCCAATGAGCTCGGCACTTTGCCAATCAAATGGGTATCGACAGCTATGTTCTCTTTGGTTCGAATACGACCCATGTGTGAACAGGAAGCCCCCAAGCGACTTTACTGCTTACAGCTAGATTCGAAGATGATCATAAGCCGGATCTTCTGTAAGTCAGCATGTAACAACACACATTTTTGGAAGAGAGCAAAGGACAGAGGTCCTGCTTTATTGCTTTATCATAATATATACATGGCTGAGATAAATGTGTACATCACAAGAGTCGGAAGCTCAAGTGTAGTAAGGCCGAAGCTGAGCTATGTTCCACGGCCGACGGGTCTCCTCCTCAGATTTACGTGAGTCCTTATGCTCCCGGATATCAATGAGGTAATATGACCCGTTGTGCAAGTTCTTACTGACCACAAAAGGCCCTTCCCAAGGTGGGGATAACTTGTGTGCATCTGTTTGATCCTGGATGAGCCGGAGCACCAGGTCGCCCTCCTGGAAGACCCGGGATTTGACCCGGCGGCTATGATAACGGCGCAGGTCTTGTTGGTAAATCGCTGAACGGGCGGCTGCCACATCACGCTGTTCGTCCAGCAAGTCCAGAGCATCTCGGCGCGCCTGTTCATTATCCGTCTCAACATAAGCCGCCACACGAGGTGAATCATGACGGATGTCGCTGGGGAGAACTGCTTCTGCTCCATAAACCATGAAGAAAGGCGTGAAGCCTGTAGACCTGTTAGGAGTAGTGTTGATGCTCCATAAAACGGAGGGCAACTCCTCCACCCAACAACCTGGCGTCCGTTGCAAAGGGACCAAGAGCCGGGGTTTAAAGCCCTTCAGAATCTCCTGGTTAGCTCTCTCAGCTTGACCATTGGATTGGGGGTGTGCCACTGAAGAGACATCAAGCCGGATATGCTCTCTTTGACAAAACTCCTCCATAGCGCCTTTGGACAGATTAGTGCCGTTGTCTGTTATGATGCTGTGTGGAAAGCCGAAGCGGAAGATCACCTTTTTCATAAATTGAACCGCCGTGGCTGCATCGCACTTGCTAACTGGCTCAGCTTCCACCCACTTCGTGAATTTGTCCACTGCCACCAAGAGGTGGGTCTTCTTATCCTTGGACCGTTTAAAAGGCCCGACCATATCAAGCCCCCAGACCGCAAAGGGCCAAGTGATCGGGATCATCCTCAATTCCTGAGCCGGCACATGAGCCCGTCGGGAGAACCTTTGGCAGCCATCACATTTACTGACCAAGTCCTCTGCATCAGCGTGAGCCGTCAGCCAATAAAAACCATGACGGAAAGCCTTGGCCACAAGAGATTTTGAACCGGCATGATGGCCACAATCCCCTTCATGGATCTCGCGCAAGATCTCTTGACCTTCCTCAGGGGAGATACAACGCTGGAATGCCCCTGAAACACTGCGATGATGCAACTCGCCATCAATAACAATCATTGACTTAGCCCGCCGGGTTATTTGCCTGGCCAGAATTTCATCCTCAGGCAACTCTCCCCGGGTTATATAAGCCAGATATGGCATTGTCCAGTCTGGTGTGATATGAAGAGCCGCCACCAGTCGTGCCTCCGGGTCAGGGATAGTCAAGTCCTCCTCTGTAGGCAACTTAACCGAAGGGTTATATAGGACATCCAGGAAAGTGTTAGGCGGCACCGGCTTTCGCTGAGAGCCGAGCCGGCTTAAAGCATCAGCCGCCTCATTCTTCCTGCGGTCAATGTGCTCCACTTGATATCCCTGAAAGTGCCCGGCAATGGCATCAACCTTGCGGCGATAAGCCGCCATTAGAGGATCCTTAGAATCCCAGGTGCCTGATACTTGTTGAGCTACCAAGTCTGAGTCACCAAAACACCTCAGCCGGCTTAAGCTCATCTCCTTAGCCACCCGAAGACCGTGGAGCAAAGCCTCGTACTCAGCCGCATTATTAGTGCAAGGAAACATCAACCGTAGCACATAATGGAACTTGTCACCTTTAGGGGAAGCCAAGACCACACCAGCCCCCGAGCCCTCCAGCTGCCTGGACCCATCAAAGTGAATAGTCCAATAAGTGTTATCCGGCTTTTGCTCGGGTACTTGTGACTCTGTCCAATCATTGATGAAGTCTATCAAGGCCTGAGACTTAACAGCAGTGCGTGGCACATATTTGAGGTCATGAGGTCCAAGTTCTATAGCCCACTTAGCAATTCTCCCTGTAGCCTCTCTGTTCTGGATAATATCACCGAGAGGGGCGGAACTGACCACAGTGATGGGATGACCTTGAAAGTAATGCTTAAGCTTCCGGCTCGCCATAAATACCCCATATACGAGCTTCTGCCAATGCGGATACCGCTGCTTGGACTCAATGAGCACCTCACTGACATAATAAACCGGCCGCTGAACCGGATGCTCCTTACCTGCCTCCTTGCGCTCCACCACAATAGCCACGCTGACAGCTCGTGCGTTTGCCGCTACATACAGTAGCAAGGGCTCCTTATCAACCGGAGCAGCAAGGACGGGGGGCTCTGCCAGTTGCTTTTTCAAATCCTCGAAGGCGGTATTAGCTGCATCATTCCAGACAAAGTTATCAGTTTTCTTCATCAATTGATATAAGGGCATAGCCTTCTCACCCAAACGGCTTATAAACCGGCTTAACGCAGCGATGCGACCCGCCAAACGCTGAACGTCATTTATACATGCCGGCTGAGCTAGAGAAGTGATAGCTTTGATCTTCTCTGGGTTAGCCTCAATGCCCCTGTCGGAAACCAAGAAGCCCAATAGTTTGCCTGCAGGAACACCAAAAACACATTTGGCCGGGTTAAGCATCATCTTATAGACCCGGAGATTGTCGAAGGTTTCCCTTAAGTCATCTATCAGGGTTTCCTCCTTGATGGATTTAACCACAATGTCGTCCACGTAAGCGTGAACATTGCGCCCGATCTGCTTATGAAGGCAATTCTGCACACAACGCTGGTAAGTCGCCTGTGCACACTTGAGTCCAAAGGGCATAGACACATAGCAGAAGGCTCCAAAGGGAGTGATGAACGCTGTCTTCTCCTGGTCCTTAACTGCCATCTTAATCTGATGATACCCGGAATAAGCATCCAAGAAACTTAAGCGTGCACAACCTGCCGTGGCGTCAATGATTTGATCGATACGGGGGAGAGCAAAAGGATCAGCCGGACACGCCTTGTTCAAGTCCGTGTAGTCCACACACATCCGCCAGGTGCCGTTCTTTTTAAGTACGAGCACCGGGTTAGCCAACCACTCTGGGTGAAAAACCTCAACAATGAACCCGGCCGCCAAAAGCAGGGCCACTTCTTCACAAATAGCCTTCCGCCTCTCTTCGTTAAACCGTCGAAGGAACTGTCTGACCGGCTTAAATTTTGGATCCACATTGAGAGTGTGCTCAGCGAGTTCTCTAGGTACACCTGGCATGTCAGAAGGTTTCCATGCAAAGATGTCCCTATTCTCACGGATGAACTCGATGAGCGCGCCTTCCTATTTCGGGTCCAGATTTGCACTGATGCTGAACTGCTGAGACGAGTCACCTGGAACAAAATCAACAAGTTTAGTCTCATCGGCTGATTTAAACTTCATTGCTGGTTCATTCTCCGTGGTTGGCTTTTTCAGAGAGGTCATATCTATTGGGTCGACATTGTCTTTATAAAATTTCAACTCTTCTGTGGCACAAACAGACTCTGCATAAGCCGCGTCACCTTCCTCACACTCCAGAGCCACCTTCCGGCTGCCGTGAACTGTAATGGTCCCATTGTGACCCGGCATCTTGAGCTGTAAGTACACATAACACGGCCGTGCCATGAACTTGGCGTAAGCCGGCCGTCCGAATATAGCATGGTATGGACTTCTTATCTTGACCACCTCAAAGGTCAACTTCTCCACCCTGTAGTTGTTTTCATCACCAAAAGCCACTTCCAATTCGATCTTGCCGACTGGATAAGCCGACTTACCGGGTACCACACCATGGAAGATAGTATTTGACTGGCTGAGGTTCTTATCAACTAGCCCCATACGACGGAAAGTCTCATAATAGAGGATGTTGATACTGCTGCCTCCATCCATGAGTACCTTTGTGAACTTATAGCCTCCCACCTGAGGAGCCACTACTAAGGCCAGGTGGCCCGGGTTATCCACCCGGGGAGGGTGATCCTCCCTACTCCACACTATGGGCTGCTCCGACCACCATAAGTAGCGTGGAACCGCCGGCTCAACAGAATTAACAGCCCTCTTGTGAAGCTTCTCATCTCGTTTGCACAAACTAGTGGTGAACACGTGATACTGTCCACCGCTAAGTTGCTTCGGGTTGGTCTGATAACCCCCCTGTTGCTGTTGATGACCCTGACCAGATTGTTGATTGAAGCCCCCTTGACCGTTCTGAGGACCGGAATTTGACCCGCCACCCGGGCCATGAGAGCCGCCAGCGCCGGAGCCGCCTGCGCCTGGGCCGCCGCCGGGGCCATTGTAGTTTTTAAAGGCCTTCATGATAGCACAATCCTTCCACAGATGAGTCGCTGGCTTCTCTCTAGAGCCGTGTCTCGGACAAGGTTCATTCAACAGCTGCTCCAGAGAAGGTCCTGACCCGCCGCCTCGGGGAGGGGGCCTCCCCTTGCGTCGCTGGTTGTTGCCTTGGGTGTTGGCTACGAACTCCAGGCTGCCATCGGCCTTGCGCTTGCCTCCTCCTTGATTCCCCGGGTTAAACTGAGGGCTCTTTCCATTGCCGTTCTTCTTTCCCTTCCCTGTCCTTTCATCATCTGAAGGGGGATCCTTGGTACCATCGGAATCAGCGTATTTGACAAGAGCCGCCATTAGTGTACCCATATCCGTGCAGTCACGTTTAAGCCGCCCAAGCTTCATCTTTAGGGGCACAAAACGACAGTTCTGTTCTAACATCAAGACTGCAGAGCCGGCGTCCATCTTATCTGACGAATGTATGATCTCCTTGACCCGGCGAACCCAATGGGTCGTGGACTCACCCTCCTGCTGCTTACAGTTAGTCAAATCCACAATTGACATAGACTGCCTACAGGTATCCTTGAAGTTTTGAATGAACCGGGCCTTCAGCTCAGTCCAAGACCCAATGGAGTTCGGTGGCAGCCCTTTTAACCACGTGCGGGCAGTTCCATCTAACATCATGGTGAAATATTTGGCCATGGCCGCCTCGCTGACCTCTAGCAGTTCCATGGCCATCTCATAACTCTCAATCCAGGCCGCAGGCTGTAAGTCAGCTGTATAGTTAGGCACCTTCCTAGGGCCCTTGAAATCCTTAGGTAAACGTTCATTACGGATGGCCGGCACCAAACAAGGGACACCCCCGGTCCTGGTAGAAATACCCACATCAACGGACGCCGTTGGATAAGCCGGGGGGTCTGATAAGCCGTCAATTGCGGCACCTGCTCCGCCTCTTGCCGTGCTTGGTCTGCGGCGTAGAAGGTTCCAACATGAGCCTGGCCATGGCGTCGGACATTACTTGAGCCGGTCGCCGAGACCATGTGCCGGCTGTAGCTCGGGCTCTGGCCTGGGCGAGGAGTTGAGTGGATCCTGTCCCGGCTGTAGGAGTACGCCTCTTGCTGCGCTAGGGCCGTCTGCAGGAGTTCCCTGACCCGGCGGGTTTCCACGGCTGCCGGAGAATTGCCGTCAACGGGAAGAGCCGCCAGTCGTGCTGCCGCTGCTACCATGTTCTCCAGCGGGTTATCGTAATGACCCGGGGGTATTGGCACATACTGAGGCGGGGCAGGGGGCGCCTGGGGAGGCCCCATTACTAGTGGCTGAATAAGGGGTCCCGACCCGGGCGCAATGACCCCTGGTGGGTTACTGGATCCCGCACCCGGCGTGTTGAATAGATTGCGCGGATCGTAAACCGGCGGGAGTCGAGACTGGGCCTTCTGATGCCTCCTTCTCATGATCTCGTTGGCCGCGTTCTGATCCATCGTGAGTTGGAAGGACTGCGCCTGAATCAACTGAGCCCGGGCGTCGAGAGCCGCCCGCTCCGCCGCCAGCCTGATCCCTTCTGCTGCAAGATCCTCTTTTGCTTTCATCAGATCCAATTTTAACTGTGCCACCTCCGCGTCATGCTGGGCTTGATCTGCCGGGTCAACCGTGGCAGTTAACAGGGCCGTCATCTTATCTGTGAGATCCATCAGCACCTGAGCCGGGGAAGGCTCCGGATTTTCTGATCCGGTAGCGGGGTTCTGACCAGGCTGCGCACCAGCCATAAAAACTCCGACCTGACTTGGCGGCTCAAAAAGGTCCGGAATACTGTTGCCATCGGAATAACTCATGAGCCTGCCATCTTGAAGTTGGTACAACGAGTTTGACTCATCAGCGGCCGACTCGCCGTCAGAGCCGGCGGCCGCCTCATCCCCAGACCCAGATGGATCGGAGGGCCTTCCATGGATGCATCCCACAAAAGCGCGTTTTAAGGCAGGCCGGGCCCGGGCGGATCGGGCGCGCTGAGCCGTTTCGATGAGATCGGCGCAGAGACCCGGCTCGGGGCCCGGCTCACCAATCTTGCCAATGAAGACATGAATTCCGCCAAAGGGGACCCGGTACCCGTACTCCACTGAGCCGGCGTCGGGGCCCCAGTCCGCGTCGTCGATGTAGAGCCTGCCGCGACGACTCTTGGTCATCCGGCCCACAGCGTATCCCTTGAGCCCTTCGAAGCTGCCCTTCAAGAACTCAAATCCACCGTGCGCTGGCCCCACGGTGGGCGCCAACTGTCGTGGAATTGTCACGGCAGATGTCCTTGGGCTAGGACTTAGTCGTGGAGCCATCGCAACTAGGAAGCTTGAAGGGGTTATGCGGGACAAGGAACACGAGGGTTTATACTGGTTCAGCCCCTTACGGTGAAGGTAAAAGCCTACGTCCAGCTCGAGGTGTTATTGATTAGGGTTACGATCGCCAGGGAACTAAACACTTATCCCGGCTCTCGGAGAGATTGTTGTCGTCCCCAAACCGCTGCCGGGTCGTCCCTTTATATAGGGAGGCGGACGCCCAGCAGCCCTTAGAGTCCCGGCCGGCTCATAAGAGTGTCCGGCTCGGGCTCTAAAACAATACTTGCCTTACACTACAAGTCTACTATAACAATGATTGTAACTACGGGCTTTAAGCCATACCCGGGTCTTAGCCCATCCCTGGCCCATTATCCTGAAACTTAGCTCCGGGCTTCTGGTAATGATCCTTGGAGTAACCCGGCCCTCCTGGCGGGTGACCCCCAGGTCTATATCCTCAACACGTCCGGCGCGGCGCGGAGGGAGAGGGTTAGGGTTTCGTCTGAGATTTAGTTTTTCGGGATGCCCACTCATTTATAGGTAGAGGGAGCTAGGAGGCTCCAAATGAGGTGCGGTTTTCGCCCACACGATCGTGATCGAACGACCTAGAGCATGGAAGAGAGTTTGGTGGGTTTTGGGCTGGTTTTGAGGGGGTTTTTGCTGGACACTCAAATGGACTTTGCGGATGCCCGGTTAACCGTTGGAGTACCAAACGACCTCCGAATGGAACGAAACTTGACCGGTAGTCTCCGGGTGGTATATTAAGACCACTTGACAAGCCTCGGTCCATTCCGAGAAAGTTTGACACACGCACAAGAAAGAAAACTAGAGGGATGCACCGGAGGAGATAGGAGCGCCGGATTGGAAAACGGACAACGGGGAAAATGCTCGGATGCATGAGACGAACACATATGCAAATGTAATGCGCATGATGACATGATATGAAAATGCATGACATGACAAAATACAAAACGAAAGACAAAACCCGACAACGGAGGGAAAAACATATCACATAGCCGGAAATGGCAAGAGTCGGAGTTACAAATATGGCAAGTTACATGCGGGGTGTTACAACACTCTACCACTACGAGAGGATCTCGTCCCGAGATCTAGGACTGAAAGAACTCTGGATATTCGGAACGGAGATGGTCCTCGTGTTCCCAGGTGGCTTCCCGGTCGGAATGGTGCGACCACTTCACTTTCAGGAATTTGATAGACTTGTTGCGAGTCTTGCGCTCAGTTTCTTCAAGAATAGCAACTGGGTGCTCAAGATAAGACAAATCTTCTTGAAGGTCAATCTCTTCGAAGTCGATAGTGCGCTCAGGCGTCTTGAAGCACTTGCGGAGCTGTGACACGTGGAACACATCGTGCACGTTCGCGAAGTTGGAAGGAAGCTCAAGTTGATAGGTGAGGTCGCCTCTTTTGCCAATGATCTTGAAAGGACCCACGTATCTAGGGGCAAGCTTCCCTTTGATACCGAAGCGACGAGTGCCTTTCATTGGAGAGACGCGGAGGTAGACATGGTCTCCGATCTCGAAAGCCAAATCACGATGCTTACTATCATAGTAACTCTTCTGACGCGATTGCGCGGCTTTGAGATTATCACGAATGACTTTACACATTTCTTCAGCTTCAGTGATTAAGTCATTGCCAAGAAGTTGGCGTTCACCAGTCTCTGACCAATTAAGAGGGGTACGACACTTTCTGCCATAGAGAATCTCGAATGGGGCCTTGCCCGAACTCGCTCGGAAGCTGTTGTTGTAGGAGAATTCAGCATAAGAAGACAATCTTCCCATTTCATGCCAAAGGAAATGACACAAGCCCTGAGCATATCTTCAAGAATTTGATTGACTCGCTCGACTTGGCCACTAGTTTGAGGGTGAAAAGCTGTGCTGAAACGAATGTTTGTGCCCATGGCCTTCTGGAAGGAGTCCCAGAACTTGGAGGTGAAGATGCTTCCACGATCAGAAGAAATCAATTGTGGAATGCCGTGCAAGGAGACAATTCTGGAGGTGTAGAGCTCTGCCAGCTGAGCTGCCGTGATGGATTCTTTGATAGGAAGGAAATGAGCCACTTTAGAAAGCTTGTCGATGACAACGAAGATAGCATCATTTCCGCGCTTGGACTTGGGAAATCCAGTCACGAAGTCCATTTCAATATGATCAAACTTCCATTCCGGAATAGCCAGAGGTTGGAGGAGACCAGCTGGTCGTTGATGTTCTACTTTCACTCTTCGGCAGACATCACATTCATTCACGAATTGAGCAATTTCTCGCTTCATTCGAGTCCACCAATACGACTGCGTGAGGTCATGATACATCTTCGTACTTCCAGGATGAATGGAAAGGAGAGAATTGTGCGCCTCGTTCATTATGACTTTCCTTAGATCACCTTTCGGAACCACAATTCGGTCCTCGAAGAACAAAGTGTCTCTGTCATCAATGCGATAGCACTTGTATTTGGAAAGACCCTTGTCGATACCACGTTTCACCTTCTTCACCATGGCATCAAGGAGTTGTGCCTCACGAATTTGATCTTCCAAAGTAGGAGAGACTATGAGGTTGGCAAGAACGCCTTGAGGAACAACTTGGAGATTCAGCTTGCGGAAAGCTTCACAAAGATCCGGTTGGAAAGGCTTGAGGATTAAGCTATTGCAATAAGCTTTCCTGCTTAAAGCATCTGCAATGACATTTGCTTTGCCTGGAGTATATTCGATACTCGGATTGTACTCTTGAATCATTTCGACCCATCGAGTCTGCCTGAGGTTGAGGTTGGGCTGAGTGAAGATATACTTGAGGCTCTTGTGATCAGTGAAAATGTCCACTTGTCTTCCCAACAAGAGATGTCTCCACGTAATCAATGCATGGACAACTGCCGCCAACTCAAGATCGTGAGTGGGGTAGTTCTTCTCGTTGGGCTTCAACTGCCGAGAGGTATAGGCCACAACTTTCTTCTCTTGCATTAACACAGCACCGAGACCTTGGAGAGAAGCATCACAGAAAACTTCATACGGCTTGGATTCATCAGGAGGAGTCAAGACAGGAGCTGTGACTAGTTTCTGTTTGAGAGTGTTGAAAGCAACGTCACACTCAGGAGACCAGACATACTTCACATGCTTCTGGAGGAGGTTGGAAAGAGGCTTTGCAATTTTGGAAAAATTCTCAACGAATCTTCGGCAATAACTTGCAAGACCCAGAAAACTGCGGAGCTGCTTGACATTTTGAGCAGGTTCCCAATCGAGAACTGCGGACACCTTCTCGGGGTTAACAGCGATGCCCTTGGCAGAGATGATGTGACCAAGGAAAATAACTTCATCAAGCCAAAACTCGCATTTGGAGAACTTCGCATAGAATTGATACTCTCTGAGCTTGTCGAGCACCAATCGCAAATGTTTGGCATGATCCTGCTTATTCTTGGAGAAGACCAAGATATCATCGAGATACACCAGAACAAATTCATTGGTATAGGGGTTGAAGATGAAATTCATCATCCGAGAGAACACTGGAGGAGCATTGACAAGGCCGAAAGACACGACAGTATATTCATAAGAACCAAAGCTTGTTCTGAAAGCTGTCTTGGGAATATCTTCTTCACGAATGCGAATCTGATGATAACCCATACGAATGTCAAGCTTCGAGAATACTTTAGCGCCTTTGAGTTGCTCAAATAGCTCATTGATGTTGGGAAGTGGGTACTTGTTCTTGATTGTCTTCTTGTTCAATGGACGGTAGTCGACACAAAGTCGGTCCGTGCCATCCTTCTTCTTGACAAAAAGAACACCACAACCCCATGGAGAAGAACTCGGTCTGATCAAACCCAGACGTTCTTGTTCATCGAGCTGCTTCTTCAATTCCTTCAGCTCGTTTGGTCCAAGCTTGTATGGACGCTTGAAAACGGGTACAGTACCAGGCTCTAGTTCGATAACGAACTCAACTGGTCGATGAGGAGGCATACCCGGAAGCTCTTCTGGAAGGACATCTTGATACTCGCAAACGACTGGAATTTGAGAGATGGCATCCAATTCGCCCTTCTCATTGAGAGAGAAAAACCGAATGGTTTCATCACGAGCGGCAAAAATAATCACATCCTCAGACGAGTGTGTCAATTGAATTTCCCTGGCGGCACAATCAAGTTGAGCCTTGTGCTTAGAAAGCCAGTCCATCCCGAGAATAAGATCAATATCCGAGTCACCAAGAACAATTGGAGAAGACTGGAATCTATAGTCGCCCATCTTGATGGAAACATCCGGAACCATCATACTAGAACTCAAACGTTTACCCGGAGAAACGACATCCATGGGTTTACTCAAATGAGAACAAGTGAATTCATGCTTGGCAAAAAACGGTCTTGACATGAAACAAAGCGATGCACCAGTATCAAAAAGAACTTTTGCAGGAATATCATTAACTGAGAGATTACCCATAATCACATCAGTAGATTCCTCCGCTTGAGCTGCATTCATCATGTTCACCTTTGCAGACTTTGGATTATGCTTGACCACTGCATTGCTGGAAGATCTGACAGGAGGAGGAGGAAGACGCCTCTGGTTGAAGCACTTGTTATCATAGTGACCTTTCTGCTGACATTTGTTGCAAGTCACCTCTGAGAGTGGACGGTGATAAGGAGCATTGGACTTTGGAGCTTGATTCTGAGACTTGTTCTGATAACCAGAGTTGGAAGAATTTGAAGAACCATGACCACCTTTGTTCTTCTGCTGGTAAGGCTGACGAAACGGAGGAGGAGGAGGAGGCAACCAGAACTTCTGTTGCTTAGCTGTCACAAGTGAGGAAGAAGAAGACTGAACTGCGTCCCTGACTCTTTTCTTAGAAGCCTCACACTTGAGCTGAGCAGCCTCTTGCTTCAGTGCCATATTGTAGAATTGATCAAACTGAGTAGGCTCAACAAGAACGAGAGCTAACTGCAGATCCTCTTTAAGGCCACCTCTGAAGTGATAGATCATGCTCTTCTCATCAGGAACGTCTTGTTTAGCGAAGCGAGCAAGTTTCTGAAACTGAATGTTGTATTGATACACAGACATGTTTCCTTGCTTGAGATTGCGGAACTCCTCACGCTTGCTCTCAACAACACTTTGTGGAATGTGGTGCGCTTTGAAGTCCCGACAGAAGTCAGTCCAAGTGATCACACGACCTCCTCTGGAATCTTTGTATTGCTGAAACCAATCAGCAGCTTGGTCCTTGAGCTGGAAAGAAGCGAACTTGACAAAGTCCTCAGGCCTGACATTGCTACATTCAAAATGCTTGTTGATGTCCACGAGCCAATCATCGGCATCCGTGGCCTCGGCACAGTAGCTGAAAGACTTAGGCTGATTTGCGAGAAACTGGTTGAGAGTGGCAAAGTGAAACTGATTGTTGCCTTGACCTTGATTGCCTTGATTGCCTTGCCCTTGAGTACGTTCTTGCAAGAGTTGCAGAATCATCTGAGCATTGGCGTTGGTGGCTGCCATGATTGCTTGCCATGCCTCCGGAGGTGGAGGTGGTGGCGGAGGGTTCGCTTGACTCCCTTCATTGCGATCCGGATTCTGACGCGTTGGCGGAGCCATCCTGAAGAGGGTGACATCCGTTAGCATCTCGATAGGCAAAAGATAAGTAGAATCAACGGATAGAAATTGCAACATATAGTCTTCACAATAAACATTCGAACGAAGATGAACGAATGACTTCCGTAGTAAAATCATCACACTTCCATAAGTTGAGAAGCCACTTGAAAAAGATATGGAATGAACATATGAATTCGAAGTAACTCGAATACCACAATACAAAATAAAACAAAGTATTGGCTTGCAGAATAAGCCGGAACAAACATATGATAGATATTTCGTCCGAAGTTTTCGTGGTGGGGCCCACACGGGCTCAATCGTACAGCACCGTCATGTACAAGGCTGTGCACATGACATACGAAGCGTCCCCGAGTCGGCAAAGCCATGGACTCTTTAAGACACAACGAGACCACTGTAAAATCAACCGTATACAGGCAGACCACTAGACGTCGAACCCCAATCTAATATCATGCGTCTGTCGGAAAGAAATCCTAAGGCTACTAGAATTCCCACTTATAAACTCCCGAAACTTTCTGGTTATGCAATCTGGTGTAGGGGATACAGGGGACACAAAATATATCACCCAAACTAACAATCCCTAGATCCAGCTGTATCCATCCGTCAACACATAACCAAGAAACCTTCGGAAATCGTTTACCTCAACCTTCGAAAAACATCCGTTATACAAGTTATGGCAATACTCCCGAACTCCCGCCCCAGTACTGGGTGGCGTCGAGGTGATCTCACCAACAACTGCATAAAAGAGATTTCGATGTCGGCGAAACTCAGGTATTCCAGAACTGCAACGATAAAATTGTGACGACAACACCTCGGAGCTCAACTCCCCGGGACACTGCCACAACCCCTAAATGACAGGAGGCACCAAGAACAATGTTCTCGTCACAAATCGATCGGAACGATTCCAAGATACCCGCGTGATCCTAAAAATTTTTTTAGTGAAATTTGAGGAGAGAATAGTCAAAACTCTACGTCAGGAGACCTCACCAGAGCGACGAAGAGACTGAGGAGTAAAAAGAATCCTACTCTCCAATATATAATCTAAGACTCAAAACATTTTATTCTAGACTCAACAACGCCAGCGATTCGATCAAGCAGGGGGCTCCTAAGTCGGGGATGGCTCTGATTACCAACTTGTAACGCCCACGATGCGGCTATATCTCCCACGTGTCGAGGCACGACTTAGAGGCATAATCGCATAGTGGTTTTGTCGCAAGAAGGGTCATCTTCACACAATCCCATGTAATGAACAAGAATGGGATAAAGAGTTGGCTTACAATCGCCACTTCACTCAATACATAAATATCATTCATACATCATCCAAAACACAAACATATGGACCGACTACGGTCAAAATCCAGATGAAAATAAGACAACCCCAAATGCTAGATCCCCGATCGTCCCAACTGGGCTCCACTACTGATCATCAGGAAAAGACACATAGTAACGACCACGTTCCTCGTCGAACTCCCACTTGAGATCGACGCCATCGTCTGCACCGGCATCGTCGGCACCTGCAACTGGTGTTGGAAGTATCTGTGAATCACGGGGACTCAGCAATCTCACACCCGCGAGATCAAGACTATTTAAGCTTATAGGACAAAAAGGAGCAAAAAGGTGGAGCTGCAGCGGCAAAAGCATATATGGTGGCTAACTTGCGCAAATGAGAGCGAGAAGAGAAGCAAAGGAACGGACGTCATCTAGCAATGACCAAGAAGAGGTCCTGAACACCTACTTACGTCATACATAACACAGACCGTGTTCACTTCCCGGACTCCGCCGAGAAGAGACCATCACGGCTACACACGCACTTGGTGTATTTTAATTGGGTCAAGTGACAAGTTATCTACAACCGGACATTAACAAATTCCCATCTGCCTCATAACCGCGGGCACGGCTTTCGAAAGATAATACCCTGCAGGGGTGTCCCAACTTAGCCCATCATAAGCTCTCACGGTCAACGAAGGATAAACCTTCTACCGGAAAGACCCGGTCAGTCTCGGAATCCCGGTTTACAAGACATCTCGACAATGGTAAAACAAGACCAGCAAAGCCCCCGAATGTGCCGACAAATCCCGATAGGAGCTGCACATATCTCGTTCTCAGGGCACACCGGATAAGTCAAGCTACGAGTAAAACCAGACCTCGAGTTTCCCCGAGGTGGCCCCGCAGGCTGCTCGGTTCGGACCAACACTCGAAGGAGCACTGGCCCGGGGGGTTAAAATAAGATGACCCTCGGGCTCGCGAAAACCCGGGGGAAAAGGCTTAGGTAGCAACTGGTAAAACCAAGGTTGGGCCATGCTGGAGGAGTTTTATTCAAGGCGAACTGTCAAGGGGGTCCCATAAATCACCCGACCGTGTAAGGAACGCAAACTCAGGGAACATAATCCCGGTATAACAGTAACTAGGGCGGCAAGAGTGGAACAAAACACCAGGCATAAGGCCGAGCCTTCCACCCTTTACCAAAATATATAGATGCATTAATTAAATAAGAGATATTGTGATATCCCAACATATCCATGTTCTGACATGGAACAAACTTCAACTTCACCTGCAACTAGCAACACTATAAGAGGGGCTGAGCAAAAGCGGTGACATAGCCAAACAACGGTTTGCTAGGAAAGGATGGTTAGGGCTGACATGGCTAAAATGGGAGACATGATATAGCAAGTGATAGGTAGCGAGCATGGCAATAGAGCGAACAACTAGCATAGCAAAGATAGAAGTGATTTCGAGGGGTGGTCATCTTGCCTGCAAGATTCTCAGAGTTGTCGAAAGCTTGATCCTCGTAAGCGTACTCGACGACGCCTGCGCGGCGAGCTGCCTCGCCGATCTTCTCGGCGAGACTCGCATCTCCGACGAGCCGGCGTCCAACGCAGGCACGGACTACCCCGAGAGCCGCCTCGTCAGCCTCCTCGACCAGCTTCACGTCTCTAGCGAGCCTGCTGCAGATGTGGAGTCGGTCGGCTCCACCGACCCGATGCTCGTCGACTCCGACACGGCATCGCTCGACGCCTACCCCTCCGACGTGGTGGTCTTCGACGATCCTCTCCCTCGAACTGACAGTGGCAGCAGCGCTGTCACCGAAGTGTTGGTCATCAGCCACGTCGCCAACTCGGGCGAGAACGCCCACGACGCCCTGCAAGCGGCGATGCACGACCTCTCCGTCCCCATCCCGGCCGACGCCGACGCCGAGACTCTGGAGGCACGTCGCCTCGCCCTCATCGCGGAGGGCCAGAAGATAGCCTCCATGAGACGCCTCACTGTGGCCCACCAGCGCGAAGTCGACCGCGCTGCCTTCGGTACGCCGCCGCCTAGCGGACCGAGCCGAGCCGGCTTCGTCCAGAAGCGCGGCGCGGCTATTGCCAGCATGCTGGGGGCAGATCGCCCCGTCTACGCCACCCCGCTCGAGAATCTGCGAGCCGCTCAGGCGGCCGCCGAAGAGCTAAATGGGCTGGGAGCCGACGAGCTCCCCTACATGACAAGACGGATCCAGCAGCTGATTGACGCGGCTGCAGAACGGCATGAAGCCGGCGCCCGCGCCGATAGTCATCCCCCGCGCCGAGAGCACGCCGCGACGTCCCGCTCACCGACTGCGAGCGGCGCCCGCCAGAAGAAAGACAAGGAGCCGGCTGCTAGCCGCAGCCGGACTCGTATCACCATCGAGCGCGACGCGGAAGGCCGCCCTCGAGCGGTGGAGCGCCAAGGAAACCTGCCTCCTCCCCCGCCTCGAAGAGAGAGACGCCTCACCCCGCCGCCCGTCACGCACCCGACTCTTGGCGACCGACTCGGCCGCTGAGAAGGAGTCGGCGAGAACGACGCCCGCCATCGGATCGACCGCCTTGCTCGATCCTTGGCGTTAGAAGAAGAAGACGATGTCGGCCCGCCATGCTTTGGCCCCCGCATCCGCGACGAGCCCTTCCCCAAAGGGTTCTCGCTCCCCAGAGACACGCCCAAGTACAACGGCTCAGTGAAGCCGGAAGATTGGCTCATCGACTACTCCACTGCTGTCAGCATAGCCAACGGCAATTGGCGCGTCGCCGTTAAGTACGTCCCCCTCATGCTGCAAGGCACGGCGCGCACATGGCTCAATAGCCTCAAGCCCTATAGCATCAACAGTTGGCTGGACTTCACAGAAGTCTTCATCCGCAACTTCACCAGCACGTACAAGCGGCCTCCCAAACCTCGCCAGCTCTCCCTGTGCGTCCAAGGACCCAATGAGTCGACCCGCGACTACCTCACGCGGTGGGCCGAGCTCCGCAACTCCTGCGAGGGGGTGCACGAGGTTCAGGCCATCGAGTACTTCACCGCGGGGTGCCGAGAGGGCACCCTCCTCAAGCACCGACTCCTCCGCGACGAGCCGGCTACCCTCGACGAACTGCTGGTCATCGCGGACAAGTACGCCACGGCCGACTCCTCGATGAAGACCGAGCTTCGAGTACACGCCTCTGGGAAGGTGATTGCTCCGGCTCCCAACACGCCGGCTGGCGACTCCAATCGGCGCCCCTACCAGAACGATCACAAGCGCAAGGCCCCCATGCCGACTTCCACCAGTCGGCAGGTGGCCACAGTGTGACACCCCAAAATTTTGAGCTTGTTTTATTGATTAAAATTTTGACAGGAAATTAAACTTTTCCATTTGGCTAGTTTTTTCCCTTTTATTTTAAGGGTTTTTACCTCAAGTGAAAAGTTTCCAAAAATATTGTTGGACTTGCATGCTCTCTCTATAAAACAATTCTTACTCAGTGGATATAATTGCAAGGTTTGCCTTTCCCTGAGCTTTATTCTTTTAAAATGATTTTTCATGAATTTGGAGCCTGTTTGCACTGCAACAATTTGGCAAATGCATTTAAAATTTCCACCAAAATTTGGGGATGTCATGTGATATCTCCACATCACTTTTATGCAAAAATATCTTTTGGTCATTGGAGATTTTGAGCTCTACACCAACTTTTCCAATCTGGTCCAGTAGGCATTTTTGCACTACAACCTATTTAAATATTCTTTTAAAAATTCTTCCAAGTGTTTGGAGATGTCAGTAGATGCATATAATTCAACTTTATACCAAAACCCAGTGATGTTCTTTGAAACTTTTGAGTGAATCAACCTCTTTTTCATTCTGGTCCAGATGATTTGTACTGCAACCCTACTTTATTTTGCTCTAGTGACCCTGAGCTTTTTCCTACTTAAAGCCCTCCCTGCAAAAGCCTTAAGTACAGGACAGTGGACCAAATGGAGGATTTTAAGTGCATGCATTGAGACCTCTTTCCTTCTGTCCAAAACTGTAGTTTTGCAAAACTTGCACTAGCAAGTTTCTGGTCTTTCTCAAATGAGCTTGCCAGCATCATCTACATCTAGAGAGACCCTGATCTGGAGATTTTGGCCGCTCCAAGAGTTGCCTAAATGCACCTAGCATTCTGTCGAACACTTGGTGTGCACAGTCAGTTTTGGGCATGCTTCCGAGTTTGCACTATGATCTTGTTCCACTGACCCAGCAACCTTGTCCACTAAACTCCTGGCTATCCCTATCCTAGTCCTGTTAATTGCCAGCCTCACCCTCGCACTCTAGGCCGCCCTGGCATTTCGTCGAGCATGTCCCGTGCGTGCTCTGGCGCGCCCAGAGCGCACGTTTTGCACGCGCGCGCACTGAGCCGCCGCGTCGAACTGCCGCCCTCGTCGCGTCCCGGTCCCTGGCCCCCTGCTCACCCGCTGAACCGCGCACTACCCCGCCCACTCTCCACGCCACCTCTGGCGCCCTACAGCGCGCCTGGCAGAGCTTTTGGCGGCACGCCGGCGTCGGCAGCGAGCCTCTGCCGTGGACGGCGCCGCCCAAACCACACCAGCACGCCAGCTGCCCTATGAACGCTCAAGCTTATCCGAAGCTCGTCGCACGCGCTCGTCGCCGCCACGTCGCTCTGCAGCTACAGCGACGGCTGTCACCGGCGTTCTTATCCACAGCCGCCGCGGTCCTGCCTGAGCGCCTATTTAAGGATCCCCGAACTCGTCAAGACCTCAGGCGACCTCCAGCCTTCCCTCTAGAGACTCCCCAAGCAGTGGATTGGCCGGGAGAGGCCATCTTCCCCAACTCCGGCCGGTTCGGCCGCCGCTCCATTCCGGTGCCATTCGCCGCAACCAGCCACTCCCCCGCCCATCCAGCGCCACCACTCGCTTCCTCTTGTCCTTGCGGAGGCTGCCCAGCGCCTCAGCCTCGATCGGAGACCACCGGAGCCCAAACCCACTTCTCACCCGTAGCCCCCTCCGCCGCGGAGCTCGCCGCCGGCGACTCCTCCCACCACCGTCGACCCAGCGACCACCGAGAGGACCGCCCCGGTCTGGCGGGTCCATCCTTGCCCTCAGGTGCCCTCGAGGAGCCGCCGTCTGTCGCCGGCGATCGCCGGAGTCCCGCTCCCGTTCGGCAGAGAAGAGGAGGGAGAGGGAAGAATGGTTAAACCTGACCAGTGGGCCCTCTGGACACACTGCCAGTGACCCGCACGCCCGTCCTCTCTGGTTAAGTGATAGCGCAAAGTCCCGAGTACGTCTCCTCTGCTGCGAAAGCGTATTTTTCCCGAAACGTTTTCTTATCTGGTTTTATTTAAAAACAGAAGTTTGACTGATCTTTGACTGGCTATAACTTTCAAAATAAACTCCAAATGAGTTGATTCTTTTTCCTACCTCTCTCAAATTTCATCTAGTTTATTATAAGAGTTATTTCAAAATATTTGAGACAACTTTTTGTACTGTGTTTGAAATATTTGTTATTTGAATATTTCTCAAATAGGATTTTGGAGAGAAGAGAAAGCTTTCAAAAAAGTGCACCCTTTGCATACTCTTGAAGGCAAGCATTTCTGAACTCTGGCGTAACATTTTTGTGTGGTGTTTTGATACGGTTACAACACCACTTGACTTGGAGCTTATTGCTATTTTTATGTAACGGTAAAGTCACACGCAGGAGTGCATTTTTTTGGAGATGCTTTACTGTTAGAAATGGTTATGCTGGTGATAGTGATCATTCTCGCGAGCTTTTCATGCATACCGGCAGGAAGCCGGGAGAGTCGTGGTCTTGGGTAGACACGAGCTTGTCCCTAGTTCCTCGTCGGGACGAGTGTGTCCGGTTATGGCATGATGAGCTTGGTGAGCGGTGATTCTGTCTGTGATTGGAAACATTTTGGTTATGCTAATCTTTCGGAGAATACTTGGGCCACCTGAGTCGGTCGTAGTCGAGTCTTGTTCTGTGACTTCCCTATTTGTTTTGTACTACCACTTGTCCTGTCGCAGACGGGGTACGGTTCAGTAAGTCGACAACCCCTTACCAAAGCACACACCGTACAGAGAGGCCATAGTGGAAGATACTGGAGGCCTCCGGTAGGCATGCCAGCTGGTCCGGGGACATGGGTGTTTCCGGTTGGGACCAAGAGGGGGTACCCCTTAGAGCGCGCGTATATAAATTTGATCCCATGCTACGTCGAGGTTGTAGCCTCCCCACTTAGAGTTTGGCTCGACAGGTGTTGTGGGTGATTCCAGACACCGGTAAGCTAAGCTGGTGTGTGCAGGTCAGGCGTGTTTTCAATTAAAAGACCGTAGGCGGAATTAGTCCCGATGGACTAAATAAATCCGCTACTCGTGGGTAAAGAGTACACCCTCTACAGAGGTCATATGTTTTTGGATAGCCATGTACATGGGTAAGGACTACAGACTGAGATGGATCTAGTGACGGTTTTCGGATGGAGACACGGTTAACTAAATCTTAGTAACGGTATTCGGATGGAAAACGGTTAACTGGATCTAGTGACGGTCATCGGATGGAGAAACGGCTAGACTAGATTTTGTTTATGACCTGTGACATATGAGGATTATGTTTATTATTATTATGGACTAACCATTTACATTATTTGAATTATTGAGTATCCTTGGGACGGTTCTACCTCCTGGATATTCACTGTGTTTATTCTTATATAAGCCCTTTATGTGGCGTCGCTCAGACGCCCGACTGCGGCATGTTTACTATTCTTTTATTCTTATATAAGCCCTTTATGTGGTGTCCCTCAGACGCCCGACTGCGGCATGTTTGTTATTTATTCATCCTTTATAAGCCCTTTATGTGGTGTCGCTCAGACGCCCGACTGTGGCATGCTTATTATTTACTTATTTCTTTATAAGCCCTTTATGTGGTGTCGCTCAGACGCCCGACTGCGCCATTGTTAATTTATTTGCACCTTTTCGAGGAGTCATTTCAGACACTCGGTCAGTGCATTCTATTCCTACTCCCGTATTGCATGTTCATATTTTTCCCGCATGCGTGCATCACAGCTTTTCGTTTAATTCGGGACTGACGTCATGATCATAAATATTTCGGAGCATGATTACCCCTTGTTATATTATACCTGTGTTCTTAATGTTTGCGAGTACATTCAAACGTACTCACTGGCTTGTCCCTGGCTATTGTCTTGGCCAGATTCCTTGCTTGGAGATAAGCATTACGACGACAGCCCCGGAACCTACGCAATGGTGATAGCAGCCTCGCGGAGATAGGAGTTATCCTGGTCAGCTGTTCTTGTGGGAAATGGAGTCCCATAGACGCAGATGAACCACAAACCGCTTCCGCCATCAACCATTAGAAACCAAGTGTTGTACTCCTAGGCCACAATGGTCTTGTACTACATATTTTGTACCTTGCTTGGAATTCTTGTATCAAGTTGGTGCCTCATCAGCTAACTGTAATCCTGGGGCTGGTGAGCACAAAGGCCGTTTTTCAGGGAAATTAATATCCCAAAAATCCGGTCGTGACAGACTTGGTATCAGAGCCAGGCTGACCATTGGCTAATCCTATCTTAGCCAGGTCAATAAACCTAGGTTAACCAAACCACCAGACCTTAACCTAGCCCCGGCCAAGCTTCTCGCGTAAGATAGCCCCACAGTGACCCGACGCCTTTCGGCGGACAGTGCCCAACCTATCAGCCTAGCCCGTCGATCACGCGCCAGTGACCGACACCCAACCCGTCTCATTCGCAAGCGTGCGAAGGAAGACTCCGTCCCCTTTTCCTATAAAAAGGGCACGCTAGCCTCAACACAGCACAGCACAGCCCTTTCCCCAAACCAAGCCACGATGCCTGGCCCCATTGTTCACAATGAGACCACAGCGACCAACCTTGGAGGTTTTGTGACCGTGCTCGCAAACCTCACCCGCCGTGCCTATGCTTTAGAAGAGCCTCCAGAATATGTTGTGTACGAAGGACCCATGTACCGTGAGAGTCGTCAGTACTGGGCCATGGTGCACATTTACGGTAGGGGTCTGTCGCCAGAACGCCCCTACAGGTTCACTGGAAGGACAACTTCCTTTGAGCCACAAGCCATCCAACTGGCAGCCCGAGAAGCTGTAGTCCAACTCCGGCACTTGTCGCCCAGAGTTAACTGTCGCTCGTTCTACTACTACCCCAGTCGTGACGGGTATGGTAGGCAGCCCCAGGTTGCCAACGGAGATCACGAGACAGACCCTGCACTATTGCACCTGGTGCGCTATGTAAGCGCACTAGAGCAACTGTTCGATCAAGTCACCCTTGATCTGATCGCAGCTCGTGGAGAACTGGTTCGCCGAGCCCTGACGAGAGGAGAAACAGAGCCCGACGCCGACAACCCAGTCGTGCTGTTCGGACACCCGATCGATCCCTTGAGGTCTGCCCCAGCCATCAACCAGAGTGCTTTGGTGTCCCCAGAAGCGCTTCGTCGCCTTTTGGGAACCCGTTCCAACGGGATTGTGGCCAGCAACCCCCGCGATGGCCATCACCACTTCCCCGACCTAGCAGCCCCTCAACCCCTACCAGCTAATCCCGACGGTGAAAACCGTGGAGAAACCTCGGCATCCGCCAGGCCAGCCCACTTAGACATTAACGAAGTGGACTAAGTCGCTCGAGTAGTATCGAGCCTTAGTTTACCTCCGCTTGTAACGGTGTGACCTTGTATCGCTTTTATTTAATGCTGTCTGCTTGTGCGTCCCTATTTTTTTGGAGTAGTAGCTATGCATATGTACGTTAGCGTACAGTTGCATTTTTAAATTTCGGGCGCAGCTACCAAGACCAACCCCCGACGGCACCCACAGTAATGCGTCACATTTATGTGATATGTATATCTGTGGCTTTGACCCGAGAACAGGATCGACAACTAGTTACCCTTCACCACGGTGGATAACCCAGCCCCAATGCTATATAAAGGCCACCTCGTGACCTTGCCGAGTACCCCTCACATTGTGCCCAACGCTCACAGCCATTTCCTTGCCATGCCGACCCCCAGTATTTACCTGAGAACCCCAGACGCAACCCCGGGTAGTTTTGTTAGATTATTGTGGGACTTTACCTGCAGTACCATGAGTGCCACCCATCCACCCCAGTACGAGTTGCTCAAATCGAGGATCACCCCATCCACCTCGAAGTATTGGGCAGTGGTGCACATCCCTCCCGCATACCCAAACCAAGACCCAACGGAAGTTTCCTTCGTGGGGAAAATCCATGCCGACTCCGCATATGGCCATAGAAGCTGCTGCGTACGAGGCGCTCGCTCGTCTCGATTTCGCGGTGCCCTATGCCAGCGAACGAGGATATTATTATTTTCCGAGTCGTGCAGCACCCGGAGAAGTTGCATCTTTTCCCGGTGGACGAATTGAGAGAGATCCAGTACTGGCCGACCTTGCTCAGTACGTTATCGCCCAGGAGCGTTTGACTCAGCGAGTAATGGGTTATCTCCAGAGCCTCGCTGATTTAAATCCTCGGATCGCTATTGGCAGACCACTGAGGCCTGACCAGGAGAGGCGCATTCATCGACTGGTCAACCCGCTTCCCCCGATAGAAGAAGAGTGTGCCCCAGTGCCAGAGGCGTTTTCTCAGGACCCTGTCCTTTTTCCATTTTCTTTGTAAACGTCACCGCTGTGTTTGTTGTCCCAGTGTTTATTTACGTGTTGTAACTTGTGTGTGGTACCCAAATTTGTGCTACGGATCAGATTTTTAGTTTCAATTATGTGGGCAATTTTGCTGCTATTGATTTTGTTTTAACTAATTTTTTTCGCTCGCGATAAAAAATTTGTAGTGAGTTTTTCTTTCCCCGAGTTGCTGCAGCGTATTTATCTTCACGACATAGATTTTTATTCGCGCAGCACCCTGACAGCAGACTCACAACCGCAACCTCTCGACCTCGTGCGCTATTTCCAAATCCTCCTACACATTTTTTTTTGCACCTAACTGATCACACTCGAGGACACCGCAGTCTCAGTAAGAGAGATTTGCGAGTAATCATTAGGGCGCGAGTTGCCCCAGCACACCGACAGCAGTCAGCACTCGACGCCGCACCTAATCCTCGTGATCGTCGCCACCGCGAAGAGCTAGCACTCGAGCGGCAGCATCACGACGATCATCCAGGATCATCGCGCACAAGAGCACGGATAACCCCAACAGCACCGCCAAACCTCCGCACACCAGGACCACATACCAGTCCGGCATCGCCTCCACCATTAGAGCCTCGTCTCGAGCTCCTGCTAACAGCAATGGAGGAGAAGGAGGGAGAAGTAGAAGCGAGGCCAAGTGTGAGGAAGAAGAAGGAAGCACCGCGACCATTTTATAGCACGAGATCGGTGTACGGTGGGCGAGGTCCACCAGCGCCACTCGTCGCCCGATCGCCGGTGTTCAGAGGCAAGTCCGCGAGCAGTGCCGACAGTGCACTGGCCCGCGAGGTGAGTGCACGCTACACCGGCAGCTAGCACGCCGCGCACTACCGCAGTACGGCCTAGATGCCCTACGCGCTAGGCGTCACCGGTGGAGGGAGCGCGGGAGAGCACGCGAGGGAGAAGAGAGAGCCAGAGGTAGAAGAAGAGGCCGACAGTGGACCCCGGGTCCACCTGTCAGCCAGAGAGAGCACTGTGCTCTCGGGTACGACCAGCGTGTTTTAGTAATTTAGAATTTATTCTGAATTACTGTATCCACGTAGAAATATCTCGTTTTTCCCCCACCCATGGATTTTTCCATGCTACGCCAGTGTACCACACTGTGGTTTACACCACTTATTGTCCTCTCACTGTAGCCGCTTTGTTTTTTTTGCACAATTGAATGATTTCTTTTAGTAAGAGCAATGTTTGTTCAAAACTACTTTTACCAAATCTCGAGGACGAGATTTTTCTTAAGGGGGGTAGTGTTGTGACACCCCAAAATTTTGAGCTTGTTTTATTCATTAAAATTTTGACAGGAAATTAAAATTTTCCATTTGGCTAGTTTTTTCCCTTTTATTTTAAGGGTTTTTACCTCAAGTGAAAAGTTTCCAAAAATATTGTTGGACTTGCATGCTCTCTCTATAAAACAATTCTTATTCAGTGGATTTAATTGTAAGGTTTGCCTTTCCCTAAGCTTTATTCTTTTAAAATGATTTTTCATGAATTTGGAGCCTGTTTGCACTGCAACCATTTGGCAAATGCATTTAAAATTTCCACCAAAATTTGGGGATGTCATGTGATATCTCCACATCACTTTTATGCAAAAATATCTTTTGGTCATTGGAGATTTTGAGCTCTACACCAACTTTTCCAATCTGGTCCAGTAGGCATTTTTGCACTACAACCTATTTAAATATTCTTTTAAAAATTCTTCCAAGTGTTTGGAGATGTCAGTAGATGCATATAATTCAACTTTATACCAAAACCCAGTGATGTTCTTTGAAACTTTTGAGTGAATCAACCTCTTTTTCATTCTGGTCCAATTTGATGATTTGTACTGCAACCCTACTTTATTTTGCTCTAGTGACCCTGAGCTTTTTCCTACTTAAAGCCCTCCCTGCAAAACCCTTAAGTCCAGGAGAGTGGACCAAATGGAGGATTTTAAGTGCATGCAATGAGACCTCTTTCCGTCTGTCCAAAACTGTAGTTTTGCAAAACTTGCACTAGCAAGTTTCTGTTCTTTCTCAAATGAGCTTGCCAGCATCATCTACATCTAGAGAGACCCTGATCTGGAGATTTTGGCCACTCCAAGAGTTGCCTAAATGCACCTAGCATTCTGTCGAACACTTGGTGTGCACAGTCAGTTTTGGGCATGCTTCCTAGTTTGCACTATGATCTTGTTCCACTGACCCAGCAACCTTGTCCACTAAACTCCTGGCTATCCCTATCCTAGTCCTGTTAATTGCCAGCCTCACCCTCGCACTCTAGGCCGCCCTGGCATTTCGTCGAGCATGTCCCGTGCGTGCTCTGGGTGCGCCTAGAGCGCACGTTTTGCACGCGCGCGCACTGAGCCGCCGCGTCACACTGCCGCCCTCGCCGCGTCCCGTCCCTGGCCCCTGCTCGCCCGCTGAACCCCGCACTACCCCGCCCACTCTCCACGCCACCTCTGGCGCCCTACAGCGCCGCTGGTAGAGCTTTTGGCGGCACCCCGGCGTCGGCAGCGAGCCTCTGCTATGGACGGCGCCGCCCAAACCACACCAGCGCGCCAGCTGCCCCTATGAACAGCTCAAGCTTATCCCGAAGCTCGTCGGCACGCACTCGTCGCCGCCACGTCGCTCTGCAGCTACAGCACGGCTGTCGCCGGCGTTCTTATCCACAGTCGCCGCGGTCCAGCCTCGAGTGCCTATTTAAGGGATCCCCGAACTTGTTCAAGACCTCAGGCGACATCCAGCCTTCCCACTAGAGCTCCCCAAGCAGTGGATTGGCCGGGAGAGGCCATCTTCCCCAAACTCCGGCCGGTTCGGCCGCCGCTGCATTCCGGTGCCATTCGCCGCAACCAGCCACTCCCCCGCCCATCTAGCGCCACCACTCGCTTCCTCTTGTCCTTGCGGAGCTGCCCCGCGCCTCAGCCTCGATCGGACACCACCGGAGCCCAAAACCCACTTCTCACCCGTAGCCCCCTCCGCCGCGGAGCTCGCCGCCGGCGACTCCTCCCACCATCGTCGACCCAGCGACCACCGAGAGGACCGCCCCGGTCTGGCGGGTCCATCCTTGCCCTCAAGTGCCCTCGAGGAGCCGCCGTCTGTCGCCGGTGATCGCCGGAGTCCCGCTCCCGTTTGGCAGAGAAGAGGAGGGAGAGGGAAGAATGGTCAAACCTGACCAGTGGGCCCTCTGGACCCACTGTCAGTGACCCGCGTGCCCGTCCTCTCTAGTTAAGTGATAGCACAAAGTCCTGAGTACGTCTCCTCTGCTGCGAAAGCGTATTTTTCCCAAAACGTTTTCTTATCTGGTTTTATTTAAAACAGAAGTTTGACTGATCTTTGACTGGCTATAACTTTCAAAATAAAACTCCAAATGAGTTGATTCTTTTTCCTACCTCTCTCAAATTTCATCTAGTTTATTATAAGATTTATTTAAAAAATATTTGAGACAACTTTTTGTACTGTGTTTGAAATATTTGTTATTTGAATATTTCTCAAAATAGGATTTTGGAGAGAAGAGAAAGCTTTCAAAAAAGTGCACCCTTTGCATACTCTTGAAGGCAAGCATTTCTGAACTCTGGCATAACATTTTTGTGTGGTGTTTTGATATGGTTACAACACCACTTGACTTGGAGCTTATGTTATTTTTATGTAACGGTAAAGTCACATGCAGGAGTGCATTTTTTGGAGATGCTTTACTGTTAGAAATGGTTATGCTGGTGATAGTGATCATTCTCGCGAGCTTTTCATGCATACCGGCAGGAAGCCGGGAGAGTCGTGGTCTTGGGTAGACACGAGCTTGTCCCTAGTTCCTCGTCGGGATGAGTGTGTCCGGTATGGCATGATGAGGCTTGGTGAGCGGTGATTCTGTCTGTGATTGGAAACATTTTGGTTATGCTAATCTTTCGGAGAATACTTGGACCACCTGAGTCGGTCGTAGGTCGAGTCTTGTTCAGTGACTTCCCTATTGTTTTGTACTACCACTTGTCCCTGTCGCAGACGGGTACGGTTCAGTAAGTCGACAACCCCTTACCAAAGCACACACCGTACAGAGAGGCCATGGTGGAGGATACCGGAGGCCTCCGGTAGGCATGCCACTTGGTCCGGGGGCATGGGTGTTTCCGGTTGGGACCGAGAGGGGGCACCCGTTAGAGCGCGCGTATATAAATTTGATCCCATGCTACGTCGAGGTTGTAGCCTCCCCACTTAGAGTTTTGCTCGACAGGTGTTGTGGGTGATTCCAGACACCGGTAAGCTAAGCTGGTGTGTGCAGGTCAGGCGTGTTTTCAATTAAAAGACCGTAGGCGGAATTAGTCCCGATGGACTAAATAAATCCGCTACTCGTGGGTAAAGAGTACACCCTCTGCAGAGGTCATATCTTTTGGATAGCCATGTACATGGGTAAGGACTACAGACTGAGATGGATCTAGTGACGGTTTTCGGATGGAGAACGGTTAACTAAATCTTAGTAACGGTATTCGGATGGAAAACGGTTAACTGGATCTAGTGACGGTCATCGGATGGAGAAACAACTAGACTAGATTTTGTTTATGACCTGTGACATATGAGGATTATGTTTATTATTATTATGGACTAACCATTTACATTATTTGAATTATTGAGTATCCTTGGGACGGTTCTACCTCCTGGATATTCACTGTGTTTATTCTTATATAAGCCCTTTATGTGGCGTTGCTCAGACGCCCGACTGCGGCATGTTTACTATTCTTTTATTCTTATATAAGCCCTTTATGTGGCGTCGCTCAGACGCCCGACTGCGGCATGTTTGTTATTTATTCATCCTTTATAAGCCCTTTATGTGGTGTCGCTCAGACGCCCGACTGTGGCATGCTTATTATTTACTTATTTCTTTATAAGCCCTTTATGTGGTGTCGCTCAGACGCCCGACTGCGCCATTGTTAATTTATTTGCACCTTTTCGAGGAGTCATTTCAGACACTCGGTCAGTGCATTCTATTCCTACTCCCGTATTGCATGTTCATATTTTTCCCGCATACGTGCATCACAGCTTTTCGTTTAATTCGGGACTGACGTCATGATCATAAATATTTCGGAGCATGATTACCCCCTTGTTATATTATACCCGTGTTCTTAATGTTTGCGAGTACATTCAAACGTACTCACTGGCTTGTCCCTGGCTATTGTCTTGGCCAGATTCCTTGCTTGGAGATAAGCATTACGACGACAGCCCCAGAACCTACGCAATGGTGATAGCAGCCTGGTCAGCTGTTCTTGTGGGAAATGGAGTCCCATAGACGCAGATGAACCACAAACCGCTTCCGCCATCAACCATTAGAAACCAAGTGTTGTACTCATGGCCACAATGGTCTTGTACTACATATTTTGTACCTTGCTTGGAATTCTTGTATCAAGTTGGTGCCTCATCAGCTAACAGTAATCCTGGGGCTGGTGAGCAAAAAGGACGTTTTTCTGGGAAATTAATATCCCAAAAATTCGGTCGTGACACACAGTTGAAGACGAGCAGCCCGAAGAGCGGCCCGCTCCCAAGAAGAAGGGTGGCAGGCCGGCTTGGCAGCCGGCTTTCTCTTACGAGCAGACTCTCGACGCCCCCTGCAAGTTCCACAGCGGCGCGAAGCCGTCCAACCACACGACCCGAAAATGCCACTGGCTCACACAAATCTCCAAGGGAGAAGGGTTGTTGCCGCCTCCGCCTCCCGGCCCGCCGCCTCCAGCCCCCCAGCAGCCGGCGGCTCGGCCGGCAATCGGAGCCATCCAAGATGAGTTCCCTGAAGAACACGCCGCCTACGTCGTCTTCACCAGCCAAGCCGATGACAAGCGTAGTCGGCGCCGTCAGCATCAAGAGGTCAACGCAGTCGCCTCTAGCAGCCCCGAGTTCATGCACTGGTCAGAGAAGCCAATCAGCTGGAGCCAGGCCGACCACCCAGAGGTGATGCCATCCCCTGGCTCCTATGCACTGGTCATGGATGTTACCCTCGCGACGGAGAGGCGAGCTGCCCGATTCTCCTGCGTCCTGATAGATGGCGGAAGCAGTATCTATATACTGTACCGCGATACCATGGAGAAGCTGAACATCAAGGCGAAGCAGCTTATGCCAAGCCAAACCGTGTTCCATGGTATCGTCCCCGGCTTGTCTTGCTCCCCAATCGGCAAGATTAAAATGGATGTTCTCTTCGGAGACAAATATCATTTTCGCCGAGAAGCGATCTGGTTCGAAGTAGTGGATCTGGAGAGCCCCTACCATGCTTTGCTTGGCCGACCTGCTCTGGCCAAGTTCATGGCTGTGCCCCACTACGCCTACCTGAAGATGAAGATGCCGAGCTCAAAGGGGATCATCACGGTAGCCGGCGATTACAAGAAGTCCATCGAGTGTGCCATGGCCAGTAGCCGGCTGGCCGAGTCCCTCGCAGTGGCAGAAGAGAAGAAGATGCTGGAGCGGGTTGTGGTCATGGCCGGCAAGCAGCCGGCCCTGTCCCCCAACCCCAAAGATTGTGATGCGCAGGGCTCCTTCCAGCCTGCCAAAGAGACGAAGAAGATACCTCTGGACCCGGAGAATCCGGAGAGGTTTGCCGTCATTGGGGCAAACTTGGACAGTAAATAGGAAGGCGAGCTCGTCGACTTCCTCCGTGAGAATCGAGACATTTTTGCATGGTCCCCAAAGGACATGCCGGGTGTCCCGAAGGATTTCGCCGAGCACAAATTACATGTCCGAGCTGACGCGAAGCCGGTCAAGCAGCCCCTCCGCCGACTGTCAGAAGAGAAGCGAAGAATCGTAGGAGAAGAGATAGCCCGGCTCCTTGCCGCTGGCTTTATCATGGAAGTGTTTTTTCCAGAGTGGCTTGCCAACCCAGTTCTGGTACTGAAGAAGAATAACAAGTGGCGTATGTGTATAGACTACACCAGCCTGAACAAGGCCTGCCCCAAGGATCCGTTTGCTTTGCCACGGATTGACCAAGTGATAGACTCCACAGCCGGATGCGAGCTGTTGAGTTTTTTGGATGCCTACTCAGGGTACCATCAGATCAAGTTGGACCCAGCTGACCGCCTGAAGACTGCCTTCATCACACCATTTGGAGCTTTCTGCTACCTGACTATGACATTCGGCTTGAGGAATGCCGGTGCCACTTTTCAGCGTTGCATGCAGAAATGCCTCCTGAAACAACTCGGCAGAAATGCCCACGTCTATGTAGACGACATTGTGGTGAAGACAGAGAAGCGCGGCACCCTGCTGGAAGACCTGAAAGAAACATTCGCCAACTTGCGCCGATTCCAAATCAAGCTCAACCCCGAGAAGTGCGTGTTCGGAGTACCAGCCGGCCAGCTGCTAGGCTTCCTGGTCTCCGAACGCGGCATCGAGTGCAACCCCGTGAAGATCAAGGCCATCGAGAGGATGGAGATTCCCACCAAACTGCGAGATGTGCAGAAGTTCACCGGGTGCTTGGCCTCCCTGAATCGCTTTATCAGCCGACTAGGAGAGAAGGCTCTCCCCCTGTACCGACTCATGAAGAAGTCCACTCACTTCGAGTGGAATGACCAAGCCGACCAAGCCTTCCATGAGTTGAAGAAGATGCTGACCACTCCGCCTGTCCTGGCAGCGCCGACTGAAAAGGAGCCCATGCTCCTCTACATTGCCTGCGACTAGCCGAGTAGTCAGTACTGTTGTTGTGGTCCAGCGCCCGGAAGAAGGCCGAGCCCAGCTAGTCCAGAGGCCGGTGTACTATCTAAGCGAAGTGCTATCCAGCTCAAAGCAGAACTACCCGCACTACCAGAAGATGTGCTATGGGGTGTACTTCGCCGCCAAGAAACTGAAGCCCTACTTCCAAGAGCACCCCATCACGGTCGTGTGCACCGCCCCGCTCGCCGAGATCATAGGCAGCCGGGATGCATCCGGCCGGGTGGCTAAATGGGCCATTGCACTGGCGCCCTACACGATCTTCTACCAACCCCGCACCGCCATCAAGTCCCAAGCATTGGCCGACTTCCTCGTCGACTGGGCCGAGACCCAGTACCTACCGCCGGCTCCCGACTCTACCCATTGGCGGATGCACTTTGACGGGTCCAAGATGCGCACCGGCTTGGGAGCCGGCATCGTCCTCACCTCTCCCAAAGGCGACAAGCTCAAGTACACGCTGCAGATCCACTTCGCCGCCTCCAACAACGTGGCCGAGTACGAGGCGCTCGTACATGGGCTCCGGCTAGCCAAAGAGCTCGGCATACGCCGGATCCTGTGTTACGGCGACTCAGACTTGGTGGTCCAGCAGTCGTCTGGCGACTGGGACGCCAAGGACGCGAACATGGCGAGCTATCGATTCCTCGTCCAGCAGATCAGCGGATACTTCGAAGGGTGCGAGTTCCTTCACGTGCCAAGGGCCGACAACGACCAAGCAGATGCCCTAGCACGGATCGGCTCCACCCGACAAGCCATACCGACTGGCGTCTCCCTCCAGCGCCTCCTCAAGCCGTCCATCAAGCCGTCTCCAGAGTCGGACTCTATCTTCGTACCGCCTGTGCCAGATGCAGCCGGATCCGACTGGAGGAACCCCGCAGGCGGCACGGGGACTTCGACAACTGGCCCGGGGACTGCCGTAGTCGCACCCGGCCCGGGGACTTCAGAACCCGGCCCGGGACTGCAGCAGTCGGCCCGGGGACTGCAGCAACGCAAGAAGCGGTGGCCGACTCCAATTCCACGCCACCCAACCCACCCACCCGAGTCATGGTGGCTACACTAACAGAAGAAGAAGTCACAGCTCCATCATGGGCCCAGCCCATCCTCAAGTTCCTAGTCAGCAGAGAGCTGCCGGCTGATGAGATCTCAGCAAGACTAGTGCAACGACGAGCCGGAGCATATGCAATAATCAACAGAGAGCTTGTGAAGCGCAGCGTCACTGGAGTCTTCCAGCGTTGTGTCGAGCCAGAAAAAGGAGTGGCAATCCTCAAGGATATCCACCAAGGCGAATGCGGCCACCACGCAGCCTCAAGATCACTTGTGGCCAAGGCTTTCCGCCATGGTTTCTTTTGGCCGACTGCCTTGGAAGATGCCAAAGAGATAGTCAAGAGCTGCAGAGGATGCCAAGTTTTCAGTTCCAAGCAACACCTGCCGGCTTCTGCACTCAAGACCATTCCCCTCACCTGGCCCTTTGCCGTCTGGGGACTGGACATGGTGGGCCCTTTCAAGACAGCCCGCGGCGGCTTGACACATCTACTTGTCGCCGTGGACAAGTTCACAAAGTGGATCGAAGCGAAGCCGATCAAGAAGCTGAACGGGCCGACTGCCGTAACATTCATCACCGACATCACTACTCGGTACGGCGTGCCGCACAGCATCATCACCGACAACGGCACGAACTTTGCCAAAGGAGCACTGGCACGTTTCTGCGCGACGCAGGGCATCCGACTGGACTTAGCGTCCGTTGCCCACCCGCAGTCAAACGGCCAGGTCGAGCGAGCAAATGGACTCATCCTCTCCGGCATCAAGCCCCGACTGGTTGTACCACTGGAGCGATCGGCCGGCTGCTGGCTCGATGAGCTGCCGGCTGTCCTCTGGAGTCTGCGCACTACACCCAACAAGTCAACCGGCTTCACTCCGTTCTTCCTTGTATATGGTGCCGAGGCTGTCATCCCAACCGACATCGAGTTCGACTCGCCTCGGGTCACCATGTACACGGAGGCGGAGGCCAAGGAAGCAAGAGAAGACGGCGTCGACCTACTAGAAGAAGGCCGGCTGTTAGCACTCAGCCGGTCCGCCATCTACCAGCAAGGGCTGCGCCGCTACCACAACCGCAAGGTCAAGCCAAGATCCTTCCAAGAGGGCGACCTTGTGCTTCGGCTGATCCAGCGAACAGCCGGCCAGCACAAGCTCTCGGCCCCTTGGGAAGGCCCCTTCGTCATCAGCAAGGCACTAGGCAACGACTCCTACTACTTGATCGACGCGCAAAAACCAAGAGCACGCAAGAGAGATGACTCCGGCAAGGAGTCGGAGCGACCATGGAACGCGAACCTCCTGAGAAGATTTTACAGTTGAAAGCAGTATGTATCATGCTACCCTTTTGTATTAAGTACGAACCAACAGGCCCCCCGAACAGTACTCGGGGACTGCCTTTATTTATCTATGAATGACGAGTGTCATATCCATGAATGTATTATTACATTTGATTTCTTGTCTGGCACCGGGTTCGACTAGTCGGCCCGGGGACTGGCCGCCTTGAGCTATATTAAAAGTTCTACCTGAAGTCAGACAAGTAGTGTGCCGGCTCCCGAGTCCTCTCTTGTTGAAAGTCGCAGCTCGAAGAACCGACTGTCCGACTAGCAAGAGACAAGACAGAAAGGATGCCCACACGAAAAACGGCTAAGGACTAACGAACTTATATAGCAAAAAGACGGCCTCCAACCACGCTTGCCGGCTGTCAGAACAGCCGGCTGGCCGGCTTCCTAAACACTTAGCTCTAATCCAACAAAGCTAGAGTACTTGCCCTCCCAATTGGCCAAGCACTTCTCCAGCAACAGATTGCAGAGCAACTGTCTGTCTGGGGAGGCGGCAACCAAGGGAGGGCGGCAAAGGAAACAGCAGAAGGACGAAAAGCAAAGTACGAGGAAAAGCCAAATGCATGCATAAGTCATATATACATATAAAGCCCCCAACAGGCCGGCAATAGACATAAGTTCGAATACACCCCCAGTGGGTGGAATTGTGCAGACTTAACAGAATATTGTTCCAAAAGTGACAAGACAGGAAAACAAAAGATAGCAGACTAGACTAAGGCGCGGTGCGGGAGCCAGGCTGGTCGGCGGAGATGGCGTCGCCGGCTGAAGGAGTGGCCGGCTAGCGGGTCTCGGCTTGGTCACCACCAGTGGCAGGCGACGCACCCGCGCGTGACGTGGTGCTGGAGGCGCGGTCAGGCTGAGGCTGGTCGGCCGCTCCACCATCTAGCTCGGCGTCTTCACCCTCCTCCTCCTCCTCGCCCTCGTCGCTGGAGTCGATCTCCTCCGCCGAGTCTTCACCGTCTGCCGGGTTCAGCCCGAACCACTCCTCCGGCTGGGCGACACCGTTGTCATCTACCTCAGGGGCGAAGACGCTGGTGTCGGTGTAGTCGGCGATCGCCGAAGCCCGCCGGATGATAGCCGGCCGCGCCGGCTCCAGCTCCGTGTCGGCTTGCTGCCGCCAGGTAGCCAGCTGGTCCAGACTCAGGCCGGGGTACCAGGCCTTGACGAACTCCAGCGCCCGCCTGGCGCCGGACCGAGCCGCCGAGGCCTTCCAGGCTTCGAAGCGACCGACCGCCACCTCCAGCCAGTCGGCAGTCCGACTGGGGGTGCGGGGAACCACTTCGCCGGGCCAGAGGGCGGCCAATACTTGCGCCCCGGCACGCTGAAGCCGGCGGAGCAGTCGGTGAGCCGGCTGGAGACGGGCCTGGATCGCCAAGAGCTGCTCCTCCAGCGAACGGCCAGCGCTTGGTGCAATCTCGAAGCCAGCCTGCCTTCGCGCTTGGCGGCGGGCCTCGATGATCTGGTTGGCGGCGGTAGAGTAGCCAGGGAAGTACTCTGTGCAAGAAAGAAAGAGAAAGAAGAGAAAACACCAAGTCAGAAAACGAGCCAAAAGCGGCAGACGGCAAGAAAGGACGAAGAAGTAGGCGGCTTACCGTCAACCAGATCTTCGATCTGACCATAGCCAGTGATCAGAGTCTGCCTTGCTTCAGCCCAGCCAGCCGCTTCTGTCTCGTACTCGGCCTGGAGGGCGGCTTCGCGGTCCTGCACCGCCTTCAGAGCCGCCTTGTGGCCCTCCTCCTGGTCGGCCAACCTCTTGGCCAGGCGGTCGCGTTCCTGCACCAAGGCGGCAAGCTCGGCCTCCTTGGCACGAAGGGCAGTCTGAGACTCTCCCAGCTGTGCCCTCAGACCGGCGTTGGCCGCTGCAGGACGGCAGAAAAAGAAGAAACAATAAGAGGAAGTCGTCAAGGAAGATCCGACCCGACTGCTCAGCAGTCGGCCCGAATCTCGGGGACTACACCCAGTGGGTGCGCTGACGCGCCCCCACGTGAGATAAAGAACAAAGCACTTACCCCGGCTCTCAGTTAGGTCGGCGGTCTTCTGGGTCAGCTCCCGAGCCTGGGAGTTGAAGGCAGCCGCGCGAAGATTGTGGTAGTCCTGCAAGACAGGCAGAAGATCGAAGTAAGAACAAGAATAGCAAAGCCAAATCCACTAAGAAGTTCCAAGCCGCCTGCTCAGCAGCCGACTCGGAACTCGGGGACTACACCCAGTGGGTGCGCTGACGCGCCCCCACGGAAGAAACCAAGATCAAGAAGAAGCAAGATAAGAAGACTAACCCGGATGGCCGCCCGCGTCGCAAGGAATTCGTCGGTGTATTGCCTCAGCGCCGTAGCCTGGGCCTTGGAGCCGGGTCCGGACGTCCTGCGCGGCCACGTTCATCACGGCCGTCCCTCCGCCCGGCGTCCACCCCGAGGTGGCGCTGGCCACCTCCACATCCTGGGCCGACGAGCTGGAGCCCGCGGCCGGCTGCGGCTCCGACGCAGCCTTCTGTGGCTCTGACGCAGCCTTCCCCGCGCGCCGGCTCGGCGGCATCCGGACCGCCAGCTCAGTCCTCGCGGCCGGCTCGCCCCCCCGCCGACTGCGCAGGCGGCAGATCAGGCCGGCCGCCTTGAGCCGTCCCAGTCGGCGGGGTCGGCACCGGCGCCCTCTCCAGGATGACGACGTCGTCATCCCTCTCCAGCCCCGGCTGGTCGCCGCCGGCTTCTTCTGGCGGGGGCTCCGGGGCCCCAGGCGCTGCGACGCGCAGTGGGGTGACCAACAAGGCCCCCTCCGCCATCGCCGCAGCTGCAGCCTCCGCTTGGGCCTTGGCTGCGGCGTCGGCGCGCGCCTTCGCCGCCTCCTCCTCCTGCGCCGCCTGGGCGGCGGCCGCCTTCCGTGCCTCCGCCTCCCGCTCCTCCCGCGCATCCCGCGCGTTCCGTTCCGTCGCCGCCTGAAGGTCGGCTCGGGGGTCCACGCGACGAGTGGTGCTCCCAGACCCCCTCGGCGACTCAACGACGGAGGCGGCAGCCGCCCGCTCGAGCGACAATGGAGCTCTGGTTGTTTGGAGAAAAAGACAAGGATTCAGGAACCACCAGAGAAAAGAAAAAAAGAGTACACGAAGGAGTTTGAACTTACGCCGACACCGTCTGCGGTTGCTTCACCGTCTTGCGGAAGCGAGCCGCCTTCGCGGCCGCCTCCTCCCGCCTGGTCGCCGCCGCCCCGCCCCTGGGCTTCTTCGTCCGACTGCCGAACAAACCCTGTGCGGCACGACGCTTTTGCCCGCCGCCCCGAGCAGGCGGTGCAGCGGAGGAACCCGCGCCGCGGCCAGATGCCGGCTGACGGCGCGGGACGACTTCGGCCTCGTCGTCGTCCGGCCAGTCGTCGAAGGTGACTCCATGCCCGGAGCCGCCTGCTTCGCCGCCGGCTTGGCCACCACCCGGCTCGGTGTTGTCGTCCATAGCGGCCGCCCCCAAGTCGGGGTCCTCCAGATCGTGCTCCGTCCGGTCGGGGGCGAATCGGCGCTCCGCGTCCGACCCGCCTGCAGGCCGAAGAAGAGGGCTCTGTCGAAAACAAGCCGACTAGTCAGAGTCGGCCAAAAGGAACTCGGCGACAAAACTGAGAGAAGAAGAAGAGACAAGGAGAACATACCGTGGGCGGCGGATTGGCTCGGCTATATGGCTCCTTGCCGAACTGCCACTCTTCGGAGAGTTTGCAGTTCGCGAGGTAGTTCACCATATAGGCCACCTCGTCGTGCGGCATGTCCTTGGTACACATCCGGCTCGGATCGAGCTGGCCGCTCATCTGACAGATCAGATGAGGGCGGCTCTGGAGCGGGAGTACCCGGCGCGTGACGAAGGCGGCCAGCAGGTCGGGCCCCGACAAGCCCTCCGACTGGGTCATCGCTCGCACTCGGGCGACGGCTGCGGTTCCAGCCGGCGTCAGCGTCACGGCCCGGTAGGACCACTGGGGCCGCCTGCCCGCCGGTGGGCCGGCTACGTAAGCCGGCAGGTTGACGTAGTCGCCCTGCGGGGCGACGTTCCTGACGTAGAAGTACGACTTTTGCCATAACTTCACCGACTGGATCAGCGTGATGACGGGGAAGGGGTTGTCGGCAGCCACCCTCCGCATCGCGATGAAGGCGCCAGTCTGAGCCGGCACGCCCTGCATGCGCGTGCCCAGCTTGGACTGGAAGAACTCCCCCCAGAGCTCGAGGGTAGGGAGGACGCCGAGGTAGCCTTCGCACAGGGTGACGAAGGCAGACAGCAGCACCACCGCGTTCGGGGTGAGGTGGTGCGGCTGGAGCTGGTAGAACTCGAGCCAAGAGCGGAAGAAGGCGCTCACGGGCAGGCCGATGCCGCGCAAGAAATGCGAGCGGAAGACCACCCGCTCGCCCTCCCGCGGCTCCGGCGTAATCTCCTTCGCCGGCGCGAGACGGACCTCCACCTTGTCCGCGCCGGGCAGCCGCCGCGTCTTGCGGAGGAATTCGACGTGATCCTCGTGGACGTTGGAGCCGTCCCAATCCCCGCCATACTGCTCCGTGGCGGGAGGCATGGCGAAAACGAGCGCGGCGGCGGAGGAACGAGTGGTGGAAGAGCGCGGCGGCGAGGCGCTGTTGCAAGAAACGGCAGGAGGAAGAAGATGGTGGAAAGAGGAGGAGCGTGCGAGAGCCTGCCGCTCTCCCCCTCCCCTACTTATAGCTTCGCAAGGTGAAGCCGAGAAGGCCGGACGTGGGGTGAGACGTGGGATTAACTGCACCCACTCCCCCACGCCTCGCGATTCCTGCGCCCTAAAGGCGTGCCGAAACTGCCGTAGGGAGACGTGCGGGCGGTTTCGGGCTGCAGAGAATCCACGCCTGGGCCCAGGCGTGGGCGTGGCGGGCCCCCGCCCTGCGGCGACGTCCCGTCGCCCACGTGGGCTGGCAGGCTTTTTAGCCTAGAGAGGCCATGTGGTTCGCAGGCGGCAAGTGGCCGGCCCGCGGCCCGGTGCACGCGCTGGCGAGCTCCCGCCCTCCGACTCCGAAATTTCTGGCCAAGACGACGCGCCTAACCAAAGCCAGCTCCCAGCTGCCGGCTTGTCAAGATAGGAAGCTGACCGAGCTTCTCGACTCCTACCCAACCTCGAAGCCCACTCAGCTTCGGGGACTACTGTCGGAGTAAATGGCCACGGGTAGCCTAACCGACTGCCCCTGGCTCTTCCAAAAAATTATCAGGCCTTTGGGCCTTTAAGCATTTCAAGCATTGGGCCGCCTTCCCCGGCCGGCTATTTCTGAAGCCGACTCACAGAAGGCGACCCAGCCTCAGCAACCTCCCCCCAAGATAACCACGGGATGGCCGACTCTAGGAAGCCGGCCATAGAGGATGCCGACTCCCCAGAGCCGGCCATGAAGAACGCCGACTCCCCAGAGTCGGCCACGAAGAGCGCCGACTCCAAGAAGCCGGCCAAGACCGCACCCACCAAAACTACACCCACATAACGGTGACAAGACGGGGTGTGGCCACAGTGCGGCCCACTACCCCCGAAGCCCGAGGCAGGCATGGCCACAGGACGCCGTACGGGACGGCCATCTCCCGTCCGGCTCGGCACTGTAGCCATGCTGGCCTCAACGTCACCCACGACAGACGCCAGTACGGCCCACGGGCGGCGGGCCCCTTTAGCCAGAGAGAGGCGCGAAGGCGGCCCGGCCTCCCCCAGTCGGCCAAGGGCGTAGCCGGCCCCCAGAAGCCGGCTACCCCCTCCCTCGAAGCATGTGCCACATTAAGGAGACAAGACGAGGTAAGGCTACAGTGAGACCCCTCGAGGCGGCACACTGTAGCCACGCTTAGCTCGACGGAGCCCTCGTCATCAGGGGCGAGGCCACAGTAAGCAGCCGCCGACAAGACCCTAGGCGGTGGGGCCGGCCTGTCGACCAAGCGGCCGGCAACCGGCGGGCCCCAACGGCCGGCGGAGAAGCCGGCGAGCGTAGACACTGACGGCTGGGACCAGCGCCCAGCCGGATTACAATTGTACCCCCGGGGGGTAGGCCTATATAAACCCCCCGAGACACCCATGCAAAGGGTTGGTTTCTGAGCATTACACACACACCATAGAGAGAGAGAAGCAAGAGCTAACCTTGTTCTTCTTCTCCCTTGAACCCAACAGCTCTAGGAGCGTTTGTAGCTACTCTTTCTGATCTAGTGATCATGTGGAGACCCCGCAAAGCAGGACTAGGGGTGTTACCTCCTCGGAGAGCCCCGAACCTGGGTAAGATTCGCCGGCGTGCATGTCTCCGCCTCATCCCGTTTCCAGGCACCGGCGACGTCTTACTGGCACCCACTATGATAAGCCACCCGTTGGCATATGTCGCACCTACCACCCGACACTCCACCTGCGACTGTTCATCCACGGGCTCCTGTTCATCCAGCCTCCACCACGCGCTACTCCACCGGCTACTGTTCAACCAGCCCTCTCCACGGGCTCCTGTTCAACCACCCCTCCACGGGCTACTGTTCATCCAGCCCTCCATCGTCTACTGTTCATTCTGCCCTCCACGGGGTGGTCCTGTCATCCTACCCTCCACGGGGTCCTGTTCATCCAGCCCCAACCGGCTCGATCGATCGGGGTCCTATTCATCCAGAGGCAATACCACGGGGTCGGGTTCATCCACCCCCACTGGGAACTGTTCATCCAAACGCCCCCAGCAACGCTCACTGTTCATCCAGAGGCAGCATCGATCGGCTTCAGTTAGCAGCAGTAGCGAAGGAATCGCTCGATCGGGTTCAGTTAACAGCCATCGATCGATCGCCCAGGTTCAGTAACGCGTAGCCTGCAGTGCAATCACTCGGGTTCAGTTAGAGCCCAACGCCTCGCTCGGGTTCAGTTAGAGCCGACGCCTCGCACACACGCGCGTACGTGTACGAGAGAAACGCGCATCGCTCGGCCCCCGACCTCCCACTGTAACCGGGAACTCCCCAAAATTTTCCTCGCCCTCGGTTCTACCACGGTTTTTTCCGTCATGGACGGCCCAAAGAATGTCATGCAGCTGCGTCTCCGGCCCGCCCAGGACGAAAAGCCCATTTTCTGTCATGATTTTTTGTCATAGAAGTAGGAGCCCACCACATCTATGATGATACCGGGTTTTGTCACAATTATCGTCATAGAAGTGTCATATGTATGACAGAAAAAAATTCGTTCGGCCCAAAATGTCACGGATGTGCCTTTCTTTTGTAGTGCTAGTTCTCAGGAGTTCATCACCAAGATAACCCAGGAGCTCCAAACGCCAAGAGCCATGCGCGGCGACCGCTACCCACTACCCGGCGCAGCTCCCCATCCAGGCGATGATGGTGAGCTGCGCGTCTACATCGACTACCTCGGGCTCAACAGGGCCGCATCTCAGGAGCATTACAGGCCATCACGTGCCGGTCGGTGTGAGGGCCCCCTCACGGCTACGTTCGCATGCCTTACGGCCTTTCGAGCACGGCTGTCACCTACCAACGGCTCATGCAGGGCGCCCTGGCAGCTCGCGAGGCCAGGCGCCAGGCGGTCCTGGGGGTGGGGGAGCCAGAGCCACCAGGATCTCCTGGGAACCGGCCATCGGACGACACCTAAGGAGCAACTTCATCAGCACGCGCCTTCTGCTGCCTCGACATCTCTTCCGCAACTATGCCAGGTGACTCTTTCCATTTTGTTCAGCTGGGAGCGCACCTCGGGCTGCATTATTCCCAGGTCGCACGGGCTTGTCCCTGTGACATGTATCTTTTTGCGTCTTTAGATTACCTTGTTGGGGGCGCCCCTCGGGCCGCATCATCCCCAGGCCGCACGGGTCCGTCCCAGTGGCACGTATCCGCCTTGCATTTATCCAAAGTAGCATTACCTGCCCTTCCTGGGATGATATTTACCTACCTGATTACGCCTCATGGCATCCCGCGTTGCCGCGTAATCTTCTGCTCGTCCCACGGTAAGGATTCTACATGTTGGCACGGCGCTTGTGCTCGGGTCCGTCTCTGGAACGCCGACAAACCTGAGTGGTCGAGCTCTAGCTCGCGGCATGCACCGCGCACGTTACCTCAGCAGGCCCTCAGTGACTTCATCTTCTTGCGAAGTGACCAGCGACGGACCAACAGACACTATGCAATCTGTATTTTCTCCCTCGCGCTGACCTGCAGGAATCTCCAGAGGCTGGCAGTAGGCGGCACCGCAGGCTCCTACTCTTTTTCACGTAATCTGCTTGCGCGTTAAAGGGGGGCTCTTGAGCATCGCGTCTCAGGAGCCCCTACTGGCTCTCCAGCCCTTGCCCATGGCCTTGACCATGGCATCGCGACCTGGCATACCAGCGGCGATCGAGCCCGCTTGAGGGCCGGGACCCGAGGACGCAGAGCACCTAGGGGAACGTGAAAAAGGGAGAAGGGCTAGCGCGAGCCTAACCCAGTTGTCCGATCATCACTGACGCATGAATCAGGCGCGGCACAAGGAATCGACTCAAGATCACTAAGATAAGTCAAGCACCCGAGTCAGACCGGAGCTATTACACAAGATGTTTAGCTTTCGTCGCCTCGCTCCGGCAATGTCGACCCCTTCTTCGGCTTCAGGAAGCTGCTTGCACGCCAAGGGGGACCTCTTGAGCATGACACCTCAGGGGCTCTTACCGGACCTTGGGCCGCTCACCTCCTGGCCTTGACCACGGCATCGCGACCTGGGATACCAGCGACGGCTGACGCTTGCCTGGGGACTGGGACCCACCGGCGTAGAGCGCTAAGCTACCGCGAAAATGAAAGAAGGAGGAAGCAAAGCCGAAGCGAGGTGCGCGCCTGTAGGCCTCGCCATCTTCACTAACGCTCTTCCGCTTCAGCAACCTCGCCACACTTTCATCCCTAAGGTAGCTGCTTGCGCGCTAAAGGGGACCCCCGAGCATCGCGCCTCGGGAGCTCTTACCGGACCCCGGGCCGCTCACCTCCTGGCCTTGACCACGGCATCGCGACCTGGCATACCAGGGACGGCTGCAGCCTGCCTAGGGACTGGGACCTGTCAGTGTAGAGCACCAAGCTATCGCAAGGGACGCAAAGGGGCGACTAGTTGAAGCGGAATACGCGACCACGGCACAGGATAAAGAGCATTATTGCATTGAGCCAAAATAACTACGAGTTTCTTACACATCCCCATGGGGTTCGTCTCAATTCCTCGCAGGGAACAAAAGGAAGATGAAGCCCTAGCTACGGTCGCTGATGCCATCATCAATAGTGGGCCACGGCAGGCCGACACCAACCCCATCCAGATCATCGGTGACGACGAGCGGATGCCGCTGCCGCACTCTGGGCGCGGCGGGAGCTCGGCGGCACGTAGCTGTCATCGCTCGTCTCAGGAGTCCTATCAGGCTCAGGAGAGCTGCTGGACCCCCAGGTGCCATTGCTGCTGCTAGAGGGGCTGTCGGCGGGACCAAGGGCGGGCTCGGCGCCGACCGCTCCACCACCCGGACGGCCTCCTCCCGGGCAGCACTCCAGGCGGCGGCCTTCCTCATCGAAGACCTTGAAGAACATAGTGGAGGCGTCGTCGTACTCCAAGTGGAGGGCAAGGGCTCCATCCGCACGGCAGACGCAAGCGAACTCACCCCATCCACGAGTCATGAAGATCTTGCCCGGGGAGACGACCTCGACCTCCGCTCCCGTCGCCGGGGTGCCGCACTCGGCGTGCTGCAACCACAGCTCGAGCGGCCCCCTCGGCGGCATCTCCTCAGAGAAGAATTGCAGGAAATAGATCCACGTGCGCGGAGGCATCGCTGCCCACATCACGAACTCGCGCGAGGAGCCTTCAACGTGAGTTCGTGGGGCGACAGCGCGCACCGCAATGGCATGCTCGCCACGACCAAAGCGCGAACGACGCTAGGCGCCTCCCCCTCCGGAGCCTTGCACCTGGGCATACAAAGGCAGTGGATAGCCGGGGGAGGCCGCTCGTTCCATGGCCTCGTCACCTCCCGCCTCAAGGCGACATCGCGAAGGAGGACCAGCCTCTTCTTCGGCGGGAGTGGCCCAAGCTCTTTGCGGGAAGTTTTTCCCTTCTCGGCGGCGGAGAACCTCCGAATCGGTGCCATGGACATCGCGACAAGGCAGCAAAGCAAGGAGGAAGAAGAAGCGAGCGGGATGGAGGAAGAGATGAGCAACGGGGGCTCCGCCTCCCTCCTCATTTATAGCCAGAGGGAGGCCAACCGCCGGCCTCCACGATCGCAGGTAATGATGATCTTTTTGCATGCAGCAGGGACTCGTCAAGTCAGGGGCAGTTGCCGAGGCAGCGTGGGGAAGCGGAGACACCCACGTCCAATCAATCGCCACGCGTCGACCAAGGCCGCAGGCTATTGGGGTCCACGGTGCTCCGCACTTGCCCTTTGGCTTCGCCTCAAAGCCAGGTCCGAGCGCGCCTTGGGCCCGGGGGCTACTGTCGACGTTCTGGGAACGGGGGTCCCCAGACTTGCCTGCCTGCGGCCCAGGGCGTGGCTCACCCAGCGGCCTGGTACGGCCCACCTTCATCAGCAAACACTCAAGACCCTCACGAGGGGCCAAGCCTCGCGAGGCAGACGACACAAGGCCTCCTCAGGGGCAGCCTCGCTAGGCTAGCTCACGAGGAGCGGAGATATCAAGGCAAGGAGCACCTTGCGAGGAGCTCGTGACGTGAGCCGTGACGACCAAGGCCAGGCGGGCACCAGGCGGGCGCCAGCGGGAGTAGAGTACCAGTTTCCTCTTTGGTGCTAAAGAGGCAGGCGCAGGCGAGGAGTCCCGTGGCGTCAAGCAACGGTTTCCATATCGGTGCAACAAGACCAAGACCAGCAGGACGGCAGGATGGCAGGACAGAGGTCATCGTGGAGCCCAGGACGGCGTCACCACCAGAACCTTTGGCAGGCGAAGACTAATTTTGTCAGGATAGCTTGTACTAGTTGTCCCCCTTCAAACTTGTCCGTTGTGGGATCCCTTCCCGCATAATATTTGGGAAGAGGACCCTGGCCTCTATAAATAGGACTAGCCACCGCCACAGCTGGGACGGATCATTCGGGCCACCCTAGCACTCATCAGCTCACCGAGCCCAAGAACACCTTCTTCCCTTGTACTTGTTCATCCCCAGCCAACAAGGCAATCCACCACACCACACTGGAGTAGGGTATTACACCACAATGATGGCCCGAACCAGTATAAACCCTTGTGTCCCGTGTTCTTCGAGTTCGTCGAGCTAGGCCGTGGATCGTTGAGCGAGCGAGCTAGGGAGAGAGAGATAGATCATCGTGCGCACCCCAGTGTTCGAACCTCAAGGGTTTGTCGGAACCCGTAATCCGACAATGTGTAATTGGGTCTTTGTTTGAGTGAATTTCCTCTTTGTGTTCTTGTGTTCATCCTCTTTTACCCTCCAAGTGTGAAAATATATTCATCTAGGGTTCCACCCTAAAACATCTTGGTATCATGAGCCATGGTTGATTCACATATTGGAGTCCCTACCCCTCATATTCTAGCCTAATTTTGTTGTTTTTCGTCCTATTCAAAAATCCCCACAAAATAGCCCCAAAAAATTTCTTCCAATTTGTTGGATGTTATGTGATTTTATTGATTTGGTCCACGAATTTCGTGTTTGGCAAGTGGATCTAACCCTTACCCACCTGCCTCATACATCCCACCATCGATTTTGGCCAGATTTTTGAAAAATTTCATGGATCCGATGGTATTCTTGCGTATCAGAACACACCGTGCGCACAGGCCATTGGGACCCCATGCACACGGGCTCAACTTGCCCCATGTGCACGGGCTTCCAGAACTGTTCGGCCACAGCCAATTTTGCCTCCTTTTGCCATTCTTTCACCACCATTCGCCTTCCGCAATACTTCCCATTGGTGTTTGAGCTTTGAAGTTGCAGTTCACTGTGTCCTAAGGTGTTTTGGCTACTTAGGCGTGGTTCGGCTTCGACATCAACGCCACTCGACATCGACTCGGACTCCACATCGACCGCGACCACTTCAACATCATACTACCTTAAGCAAGGACAGTAACCTCGACAACATCCTAACATCATACCTTGCCATTACATTTGATAGCCTCGAGCCACTTTGTGTTACTTACCCATCGAGACTAGCAAGTTGATATTGCCGGGCCATGCTATTGGTGCACCATTAGTGTTACATCTCTCCCGTGCATATCACACTTATTATCTCATATTCCAGATCGAATATCAACCATTATGCCATAGTTAAAGAAAGCTTTCAACCAAAAGAAAAGAGAAAACAAAGAGCTTTTAAGCATTAGCATTGAGCCATTTTGCCTAGTTTCATCATCCCGGTTCATACATCCATGAGCATACCTGGGATTGTGGACGACCCGTTTCTCTCATAGGTTGGTACACAAGCGTATCTAGCCCATTTGAGCAATCGAGCTAGCGTCTCTCTAGTATCCGCGCAACAAGAGCATTTTCCATGGTTTCACATTTTGAGCTCACTCCTTGGTTGTGCGGATCCCATCTATATTTCGTGTGTGTGTGTGTGTTCCTAGTGATATCTTTGGGTTTGATCTATTTGTCTTGCTTGCAATTTGTGCATCTCTTCAACATTATCAATATCTTGGCTACTACTTGCTTGAATTTTGTGCCACTCAACCTAACTAAGCTCCTCCATAAGCCTTTTACTTGTAGGTGTGAGAAACAAAACCCAGTACCAATTCTCCTATTATAGCATTCCGTTGAGTGATACTCGATACATCCTCAATCTTCGGAAAAGGTAGCTTTGGTATTGTTCTCTCATTTTCATACTCACCACCACTTAGTTATGATGGATAGGCCCACTTCTTCGGCCAACCCACCCTTCGAGGATCAAGATGACGAACGCAACTACGTCACCAAAAATCACTTCTTCATCGCTCAACGAGCTCTCCATCAAGAAAGTGAAGCCTTAGGTAACCGCATCGAGCAACTTGCCACCGACCTACGCCAATCTGAAGCAAGAAACCAGGACTACCTCGACACCAAGCTCAACACACAAATGGAAGAATTCCATAGCATGATCATGAGTCACGCGTCGTCCAGCACCTCTTCGCCAAGACAGCGTCACTCAAGTCGCCGCTCTTCAGCCTACTCTTTCTCGGATGCAAGTCCTCCTCGAGCTCGTTCCACTCGACGCCCCAACTGTCAAGATAGCCAAGCTCAAGAAAATCCATTCCATGGCAATGGGTTGCAAGACCGTGTCTGAGCACGTGAAAGAGCAAGACGTTGTGGACCAAGAACAACCTCCACAACCGCAACGTCAAGCCCCTCAAGACGGCGACACAATTCGACAAGAACAAAGATGCCATGATGAACAAGCCCTCGAAGTACAGCATGCACTCCATGAGGGCACTAAAGTCGTCGCCGCATGCAGCCATCAAGTGCGCGAACAAGAAGAAGCACTTCGCCAAGAACGACAAGATGAAGCCGCCCGCCACGAGGAGCAACAAGAAAGAAGGAACCGGGCACACATGCTGCATCCTAATTGGCAAGTCCATCAAGAGGAGCATGAAATTCAAGAACCTTCTCCACGCCAAGTGTGACACCACCCTCGTCCAAATGATGAAGAACAACGCTACGACAAGCTCAAGTTCAACATGCCCAAGTTCTCTGGAAGCAACGACCCCGAGGAGTATCTGTCGGCGCCCTGGGAACGGGGGTCCCCAGACTTGCCAGCCTGCGGTGCACGACGCGGCTCCACCAACGGCCTAGTACGGCCCATCAGCAATCACTCAAGACCCTCGTGAGAGGCCAAGCCTCGCGAGGCGGGCGACACAAGACCTCCTCAAGGGCAGCCTCCCTAGGCTGGCTCCCGAGGAGCAGAGATGTCTATGCAAGGGGCACCTCGCGGGGTGCGCGTGATGTGAGCCGTGTTGATCAAGGCCAGGCGGGCGCCAGTGGGCGCAGAGTACCAGTTGCCTCTTTGGTGCTAAAGGGGCAAGCGCGGGCGAGGAGTCCCGAGGCATCAGGCAAAGGTTTCCATATTGGTGCAACGAGACCAAGGCCAGCAGGACGGCAAGACGGAGGTCACCTCGGAGCCCACGACGGCGTCACCACCAGAGCCTTTTGGCAGGCGAAGACCACCTTTTATTAGGATAACTTGTACTAGTTGTCCCCCTTCAAAATTCGCCGTTGTGGGATCCCTTCCCGCCGAATATTTGGGAAGAGGACCGGGGCCCCTATAAATAGGACTAGCGACCACCCTAGCAGAGACGGATCATTCAGACCATCCTCGCACACACAAGCTCACCGAGCTCAAGAAGACCTCTCCTAAGGAGGTTGTTCGTCCCTTGTACTTGTTCATCCTCAGCCTACAAGGCAATCAACCACACCACACTGGAGTAGGGTGTTACACCACAACGGTGGCCTGAACCAGTATAAACCCTCGTGTCTCTTGTTCTTTGGGTTCGTCGAGCTAGGCCTTGAGATCGTTGCGAGAGCGAGCTTGGGAGAGAGAGATCTTCGTGCGCACCCAGTGTTCGAACCTCAAGGGTTTGCCGGAACCCGTAATCCGACATTTGGCGCGCCAGGTAGGGGTGCGCTGAAGCCTTTCTCCCATCAGTCGACCCATCAACACCCCGGGGTTCCAATGTCTGGAGACCCAAGGACCAACGCTGACCATTGGGTTGCTTGCCGTCAGGGCGGCGCCGTCCACCCAGGGAGACCTCAACTCCGCACTCCAGGCGTCCCGCACACCGCCGAATGTCGCAGGACGCGGGCGGCGCGGATCGACGCCTTCCACCCTCACACCGCGGCGCGCGCGGACCGCGGGAAGATCCTCAAGCTATGTAGCGGCGACAGAGCCACACACCCTATGGGAACAATCGAACATGCGATCCGCGCTCGTAGTGGCGCGGGAGCTGCTGCGGTACCGGCTGGCGGAGAGCGGTCTTGATGCATTGCTGGAACGCGTCGCTGAGCTATTGGACGTTGCATCCACGGGTACGCCGCCTTTCTGCTCCCTACTTAGATCTCAAGTTGTGGCCAGATCGCACGGCGGGCCTCGTCGCACCCGCGTCTTCCCAGGTGCACCAGGAGGCCTCATCGGCGCTAGCACGACCTACGGTGCCGAACATCCGGCCGCGCTTGTGCTTCCCCCGAGTGGCGCAGGTACGGGCATTGCTCCTCGCGGTCCCAATGGGGCACCACCCTACAGCCACCAAGGGCGCGCTAGGCCCGGCGGCGTGGGGCGTCGGGCATCTTGGTGGGGGTTCCAGGGCGGCGGCTCCGGAAGCCTATGTGACCCGCATGGTGGATCAAGAGTACATGCCGGAGGATGACCCCTGCTCATTCCTCAAGCCGGGCTGGGAAGAAGAGATGCTGGAGGTTGAGGCCTTCCATGAACCACCCAGGAGCCTCGCCGAGCCCACCAACGACAACAACCGCAGGGTACCACTAATATCTTAGGAGCAGGCTTACGCTAACCATGGGTCATAGGTGGATGAGGCCACAGCGGCGGACGACGACCCCAGTGCAGCAGCCCCACTCCAACCAGGGGTAGTGCACTGGGGGCTGCACGGGAGAGGTCTGGAGCAAGGCCCTCCCCCGTGTCGCACGGAGCAAGGCGTCGCCCGGAGGTAGGTCCTCTGCCGGGGAGGCGCCGGCGAGCCCTCCCCCCGGCCGAGGGCCAGTGGTCGCCGAGGGCGCCTCTAGCGTCCCCTTTGCCCCTTGGCATCGTCCTGGTTTCCGGACGCCCCAACGGTGGTCGAGGGTGGCATAGGGCGGGGCCCTCGTCTGGCGATATGAAGCAAGGCTCACGCTTGTGAAGGTCTTCGCCCGTGACACTCTCATGTAATAATGAGTGGGGTTGTACACACCCCGGAGTCTCCGGAGAGCCGCCCTCGGGCCTCGGGGGCTCCCGCCCACGTCCTAGTGGAAGCACCATGCTCCGCGCTGGCCGTCGACACTATCCCCCAATGACTATGCTCACAGGCAGTGAAAGCACTTAGCTCCGCGCTGGTGAGAAGACAAGAAGACTAGCTAGGTGCTGGACGCGGCCATTTCCTTTCAACCCCTTTTCTGTAGCTCGATTTGCCGCTTTTTGGATTCGAACTTGAAGTCGTATTTTCGTTGGCAAGCATGCGGGCGTTCTTTCTTATTCGTGTTGATTTTCTAAGTTTTATGGATCCCATGCCTTGCTTTGAGGCCCGTGCCTGCTACCCCTTCCCTTGCGAGCACCTCGTGAGCGGGGTTTGGGCACGGTATGTGCCCGCTATGCGCACATCTTGCCATGATCTAACGCTCGCTTCTCGCGAGGCCCTCTCGGGCGGACTAGCAGGCTCCTCAGAAGCCCAAAACCCCGCGAGCCCGCAAGGACTCCCCTCGGGAGAAATGCACATCGACAACTACAAGACCAGTTCGAGGCCTGCCTGGACTGAGGTAAGTTACAGGAGCAACCCCGCGGAAGAGCTTGTGGGCTCGCAAAGGCACGTTTCAAGTCTGGCTTAAGGAATAAAATAGTAGTCTGATTACATGAGGGGCTCCCCTGCCTGAAAATGCTCTTATACCTTGAGGGGCCGTGCCCAAGCTTTTGCGCACAGGTTGAAAGCAAAGAAGCGCGGGCTCAATTGGACATGTCGCTCGCTGCATCTTCCGAATCGCTCCCGGACACACTGTTGGCACTGTCGCTGGCGTCGTCTTCACCATCATCAACCACGCCGTCTTCATCCGCCACGACCACCACCGCGTTGTCCTCGGAAGCAAAAGCCTTGACCAGAGCATCCACATTATCGTCCACCCAGCGCACCAGGTTGTCCCGAATGGCTCCAGGCACTGGGGCGATGGCGGCGTCGAAATCGAAGTGAGGATCAATGTTCTGGAGATGACTGAAAACACGGGAAAACGCGCGCCCAAGGAGGCGTCGGCTCTTTTCTTCAACAAGCTCGCGAGCCCTCTCGGCCAGGTCCTCCAAACGCGTCACGACATCGGTGAAGAAGCGGAGATGGCTGCCGTAATCTTCCGCGTGGGGATGAGGGGCGCGCTCTTCATAGATGGGACCCAGCTCCCGGTTGGCCCTCACCCTGAGGTCCTGGAGCATGGGAGCGTGCTCGCGCTGCAGCGTCTGCCGACGACACGCCTCCTCCCTGCTCTGTTGCACAAGGGATGCGACAGTACCAACCTGCTACTGTAGCGAAAGCAGGTCGGCGCGAGCGGCAGCCAGGTCGGCCTGAACGGATATCAAGGCTGCCGCGGCTGCCTTCTCACGCCGCTCCGCTTCATCCAGCCTTGACCTGAGGGTATTGGTTCTGCCCTCAGCTCCAGCCTCCACCATCTTCAGCTTCAGGTCGTACGTATTGGCAAGATCTGCACGAGCCTTCGCCACCCTACGGTCAACTTCCTCCTGGATCCCGGCTTCAAGCGCGCTGACGGCATCCTCAGCCTGGGCGACCTGGCGCTCCCTCATCTCCAACTGTTCAAGTTTGAGGCTATGCTCCACAGCCTCCATCATTAGTGCCTCCTCGCGCTTCAAGATCTCCTCCTCTTCGGAAGGCGACCCCTTCATCGACGCCAAGGCAGCCCTGCGCGCCTCTCTACGGCCTCGCGGCGGCGGTCAGCCTCCCTGGCCTCCTCCAGGGCTCGGGCGCTAGCCTCGCGCGAGGTAGCAAGGGATGCCTCGGCCTTCGCATTGGCGTGTTTGCGCCAGAGACGCCCGAAGTCGACGGCCACCTTCAGCCGATGCCACTCGTATGCCAGCTGAAGGCCTACGGTTTCAAGGTGGACATCAACATCCGCGAGCTCTTCCCCGAGCCGGCTCAGCGCGCCCATCACCTCCCGGAAGAGCTCATGGCGGACATCATCGCGCTCGCGTGCAAGCTTGAACGCGCGGCCAGGTCCGTCCTCCATGCCAAGGGTTGATGGAGAAGTTCGAAGTAGCTCGCCCATCCCCGGCAGGGGGCTAGAGGTCGGTGCCTTCCTGGCCGCCCTTCGGGCCTTGGCTGAGGCCCGGGGGGCGGGGCCTCATAGCTCGAAGGTGAGGCCAGGGCCGCGATCACCCAGCCGCGGGTAAGGACCAATGGTGGGGCCCTCGGCACACTCTCCGCACCGTAGGTAGGACCACGCGAAGGAAATATGCCCTAGAGGCAATAATAAAGTTATTATTTATGTCCTTATTTCATGATAAATGTTTATTATTCATGCTAGAATTGTATTAACCGGAAACATAATACTTGTGTGAATACATAGACAAACAGAGTGTCACTAGTATGCCTCTACTTGACTAGCTCGTTGATCAAAGATGGTTATGTTTCCTAGCCATAGACATGAGTTGTCATTTGATTAACGGGATCACATCATTAGGAGAATGATGTGATTGACTTCACCCATTCTGTTAGCTTAGCACTTGATCGTATAGTATGTTGCTATTGCTTTCTTCATGACTTATACATGTTCCTATGACTATGAGATTATGGAACTATCGTTTACCCAAGGAACACTTTGTGTTCTACCAAACGTCACAACGTAACTGGGTGATTATAAAGGTGCTCTACAGGTGTCTCCGAAGGTACTTGTTGGGTTGGCGTGTTTCGAGATTAGGATTTGTCACTCTGATTGTCGGAGAGGTATCTCTGGGCCCACTCGGTAATGCACATCACTTAAGCCTTGCAAGCATTGCAACTAATGAGTTAGTTGCGGGATGATGTATTACGGAACGAGTAAAGAGACTTTCCGGTAACGAGATTGAACTAGGTATTGAGATACCGATGATCGAATCTCGGGCAAGTAACATACCGATGACAAAGGGAACAACGTATGTTGTTATGCGGTCTGACCGATAAAGATCTTCGTAGAATATGTGGGAGCCAATATGAGCATCCAGGTTCCGCTATTGGTTATTAACCGGAGACGTGTCTCGGTCATATCTACATAGTTCTCGAACCCGTAGGGTCTGCACGCTTAAAGTTTGATGACGGTTATATTATGAGTTTATGTGTTTTGATGTCCGAAGGTCGTTCGGAGTCCCGGATGAGATCGGGGACATGACGAGGAGTCTCGAAATGGTCGAGACATAAAGATCGATATATTGGACGACTATATTCAGACATCGGAAATCTTCCGAGTGATTCGGGTATTTTTCGGAGTACTCGAGAGTTACGGGAATTCGCCGGGGAGTATATGGGCCTTATTGGGCTTTAGGGGAAAGAGAGAGGAGAGGCTGGGCGCCCCCCCCCCCAAGGCCTAGTCTGAATTGGACTAGGGGGAGGGGCTGCGCCCCCTCCTTCCTTCTCTTCTCTCTCCCCTTTCCTTGACTCCTACTCCTACTACTTGGAAGGGGGGAATCCTACTCCCGGTGGGAGTAGGACTCCTCCTAGGGCGCGCCATAGAGAGGGCTGGCCCTCCCCCTCCTCCACTCCTTTATATACGGGGAGGGGGCACCCCTTGGAGACACAACAATTGATCCCTTGGATCTCTTAGCCGTGTGCGGTGCCCCCCTCCACCATAATCCACCTCGGTCATATCGTAGTAGTGCTTAGGCAAAGCCCTGCGTCGGTAGAACATCATCATCGTCACCACGCCGTCGTGCTGACAAAACTCTCCCTCAACACTCGGCTGGATCAGAGTTCGAGGGACGTCATCCGGCTGAACGTGTGCTGAACTCGGAGGTGCCGTGTGTTCGGTACTTGATCGGTCAGATCGTGAAGACGTACGACTACATCAACCGCGTTGTGCTAACGCTTCCGCTTTCGGTCTACGAGGGTACATAGACAACACTCTCCCCTCTCGTTGCTATGCATCACCATGATCTTGCGTGTGCGTAGGAAATTTTTTGAAATTACTACGTTCCCCAACAGTGGCATCCGAGCCAGGTTTTATGCGTAGATGTTATATGCACGAGTAGAACACAAGTGAGTTGTGGACGATATAAGTCATACTGCTTACCAGCATGTCATACATTGGTTCAGCGATATTGTTGGATGAAGCGGCCCGGACCGACATTACACGTACACTTACGCGAGACTTGTTCTACCGATGTGCTTTGCACACAGGTGGCTGGCGGGTGTCAGTTTCTCCAACTTTAGTTGAACCGAGTGTCGCTACGCCCGGTCCTTGAGAAGGTTAAAACAACACTAACTTGACGAACTATCGTTGTGGTTTCGATGCGTAGGTAAGAACGGTTCTTACTCAGCCCGTAGTAGCCACGTAAAACTTGCAACAACAAAGTAGAGGACGTCTAACTTGTTTTTGCAGGGCATGTTGTGATGTGATATGGTCAAGACGTGATGAGATATAAGTTGTTGTATGAGATGATCATGTTTTGTTGAAGTTATCGGCAACAGGCAAAAGCCTTATGGTTGTCTCTTTATTGCATAAGATGCAAGCGCCAAATAATTGTTTTACTTTATCGCTATGCGATAGCAATAGTTGCAAGAGCAATAGTTGGCGAGACGACCATGTGACGACACATTGATATACATCAAGATGATGGAGATCATGGTGTCATGTCGGTGATGATGGAGATCATGATGATGCTTTGGAGATGGAGATCAAAGGCACAAGATGATGATGGCCATATCATATCACTTATATTGATTGCATGTGATGTTTATCTTTCATGCATCTTATCTTGCTTTGATTGACGGTAGCATTATAAGATGATCTCTCACTAAATTTCAAGATAAAAGTGTTCTCCCTGAGTATGCACCGTTGCCAAAGTTCGTCGTGCCCAGACACCATGTGATGATCGGGTGTGATAAGCTCTACGTCCATCTACAACGGGTGCAAGCCAGTTTTGCACACGCAGAATACTCAGGTTAAACTTGACGAGCCTAGCATATGCAGATATGGGCTCGGAACACTGAGACCGAAAGGTCGAGCGTGAATCATATAGTAGATATGATAAACATAATGATGTTCACCATTGAAAGCTACTCCATTTCACGTGATGATCGGTTATGGTTTAGTTGATTTGGATCACGTGATCACTTAGAGGATTAGAGGGATGTCTATCTAACTGGGAGTTCTTAAGTAATATGATTAATTGAACTTAAATTTATCATGAACTTAGTCCTGATAGTATTAGCATATCTATGTTGTAGATCAATAGCTCGCGTTGTTGCTTCCCTATGTTTATTTTGATATGTTCCTCGAGAAAAACTATGTTGAAAGATGTTAGTAATAATGATGCGGATTGGATCCGTGATCTGAGGATTATCCTCATTGCTGCACAGAAGAATTATGTCCTTGATGCACTGCTAGGTGACAGACCTATTGCAGGAACAAATGCAGATGTTATGAACGTTTGGCTAGCTAAATATGATGACTACTTGATAGTTTAGTGCACCATGCTTAACGGCTTAGAATCGGGACTTCAAAGACGTTTTGAACATCATGGACCACATGAGATGTTCCAGGAGTTGAAGTTAATATTTCAAGCAAATACCCGAGTTGAGAGATATGAAGTCTCCAAAAAGTTCTATAGCTAAAAGATGGAGGAGAATAGCTCAAGCAGTGAGCATGTGCTCAGATTGTCTGGGTACTACAATCGCTTGAATCAAGTGGGAGTTAATCTTCCAGATAAAATAGTGATTGACAGAATTCTCTAGTCACCATCACCAAGTTAGTAGAACTTCGTGATGAACTATAGTATGCAAGGGATGACGAAAACAATTCCCAAGCTCTTCGCAATGCTAAAATCGGCGAAGGTAGAAATCAAGAAAAACATCAAGTGTTGATGGTTAACAATACCACTAGTTTCAAGAAAAGGGGCAAAGGGAAGAAGGGGAACTTCAAGAAGAACGGCAAGCAAGTTGCTGCTCAAGTGAAGAAGCCCAAGTCTGGACCTAAGCCTGAGACTGAGTGCTTCTACTGCAAAGGAACTGGTCACTGGAAGCGGAACTTCCCCAAGTATTTGGCGGATAAGAAGGATGGCAGAGTGAACAAAGGTATATTTGATATACATGTAATTGATGTGTACTTTACTAGTGTTTATAGCAACCCCTAAAGTATTTGATACTAGTTCAGTTGCTATGATTAGTAACTCGAAACGGTAGTTGTAGAATAAACAGAGACTAGTTAAGGGTGAAGTGACGATGTGTGTTGGAAGTGGTTCCAAGATTGATATGATCATCATCGCGGACTCCGTATACTTTCGGGATTAGTGTTGAACCTAAATAAGTGTTATTTGGTGTTTGCGTTGAGCATGAATATGATTTGATCATATTTATTGCAATACGGTTATTCATTTAAGTTAGAGAACAATTGTTGTTCTGTTTACATGAATAAAACCTTCTATGGTCATACACACCAACAAAAATGGTTTGTTGGATCTCGATCGTAGTGATACACATATTCATAATATTGAAGCCAAAAAGATGCAAAGTTAATAATGATAGTGCAACTTATTTGTGGCACTGCCATTTGGGTCATATTGGTGTAAAGCGCATGCAGAAACTCCATGTTGATGGGCTTTTGGAATCACTTGATTACGAATCACTTGATGCTTGCGAACCATGCCTCTTGGGCAAGATGACTAAAATGCCGTTCTCCGGAACAATGGAGCGAGCAACAGATTTGTTGGGAATCATACATACTGATGTATGTGGTCCGATGAATATTGAGGCTCGCGGCAGGTATCGTTATTTTCAGACCTTCACAGATGATTTGAGCAGATATGGGTATATCTACTTGATGAAACATAAAGTCTGAAACATTTGAAAAGTTCATATAATTTCAGAGTGAAGTAGAAAATCATCGTAACAAGAAAATAAAGTTTCTACGATCTGATCTTGGAGGAGAATATTTGAGTTACGAGTTTGGTCTTCATTTGAAACAATGCGGAATAGTTTCGCAACTCACGCCACCTGGAACACCACAGCGTAATGGTGTGTCCGGACGTCATAACCGTACTTTATTAGATATGGTGTGATCTATGATGTTTCTTACCAATCTAGCACTATCGTTTTGGGGTTATGCATTAGAGACAGCTGCATTCATGTTAAAAAGGGCACCATCTAAATCCGTTGAGATGACACCTTATGAACTGTGGTTTGGCAAGAAACCAAAGTTGTCGTTTCTTAAAGTTTGGGGTTGCGATGCTTATGTGAAAAGTTTCAACATGATAAGCTTGAACCCAAATTGGAGAAATGTGTCTTCATAGGATACCCAAAAGTTACTATTGGGTACACCTTCTATCACAGATCCGAAGGCAAGATATTCGTTGCTAAGAATGGATCCTTTCTAGAGAAGGAGTTTCTCTCGAAAGAAGTGAGTGGGAGGAAAGTAGAACTTGATGAGGTAACTGTACCTGCTCCCTTATTGGAAAGTAGTTCATCACAGAAATCTGTTCCTGTGACTCCTACACCAATTAGTGAGGAAGCTAATGATGATGATCATGTAACTTCAGATCAAGCTACTACCGAACCTCGTAGGTCAACCAGAGTGAGATCCGCACTAGAGTGGTACGGTAATCCTATTCTGGAGGTCATGTTACTTGACCATGACGAACCTACGAACTATGAGGAAGCGATGATGAGCCCAGATTCCGCGAAATGGTTTGAGGCCATGAAATCTGAGATGGGATCCATGTATGAGAACAAAGTGTGGACTTTGATTGACTTGCCCAATGATCGGCGAGCCATTGAGATTAAATGGATCTTCAAGAGGAAGACGGACGCTGATAGTAGTGTTACTATCTAGAAATCTAGAATTGTCGCAAAAGGTTTTCGACAAGTTCAAGGTGTTGACTACGATGAGAGTTTCTCACTCGTATCTATGCTTAAGTCTGTCCGAATCATGTTAGCAATTGCCGCATTTTATGAAATCTGGCAAATGGATAAACAAAACTGCATTCCTTAATGGATTTATTAAAGAAGAGTTGTATATGATGCAACCAGAAGGTTTTGTCGATCCTAAAGGTGTTAACAAAATGTGCAAGCTCCAGCGATCCATCTATGGACTGGTGCAAGCATCTCGGAGTTGGAATATACGCTTTGATGAGTTGATCAAAGCATATAGTTTTATACAGACTTGCGGTGAAGCCTGTATTTACAAGAAAGTGAGTGGGAGCACTACAACATTTCTGATAAGTATATGTGAATGACATATTGTTGATCAGAAATAATGTAGAATTATTCTGCAAAGCATAAAGGAGTGTTTGAAAGGAGTTTTTCAAAGAAAGACCTCGGTGAAGCTGCTTACATATTGAGCATCAAGATCTATAGAGATAGATCAAAACGCTTGATAAGTTTTTTCAATGAGTACATACCTTGACAAGATTTTGAAGTAGTTCAAAATGGAACAGTCAAAGAAAGAGTTCTTGCCTGTGTTACAAGGTGTGAAATTGAGTAAGACTCAAAGCCCGACCACGGCAGAAGATAGAAAGAGAATGAAAGTCATTCCCTATGCCTCAGCCATAGGTTCTATAAAGTATGCCATGCTATGTACCAGATCTATTGTATACCCTACACTAATTTTGGCAAGGGAGTACAATAGTGATCTAGGAGTAGATCACAGGACAGCGGTCAAAATTATCCTTAGTGGAATAAGGATATGTTTCTCGATTATGGAGGTGACAAAAGGTTCGTCGTAAAGGGTTACGTCGATACAAGTTTTGGCACTGATCCAGATGACTCTAAGTCTTCATCTGGATACATATTGAAAGTGGGAGCAATTAGCTAAAGTAGCTCCGTGCAGAGCATTGTAGACATAGAAATTTGCAAAATACATACGGATCTGAATATGACAGACCTATTGACTAAACTTCTCTCACAATCAAAACATGATCACACCTTAGTACTCTTTGGGTGTTAATCACATAGCGATGTGAACTAGATTATTGACTCTAGTAAACCCTTTGGGTGTTGGTCACATGACGATGTGAACTATGGGTGTTAATCACATGGTGATGTGAACTACTGATGTTAAATCACATGGCGATGTGATCTAGATTATTGACTCTAGTGCAAGTGGGAGACTGAAGGATATATGCCCTAGAGTCAATAATAAAGTTATTATTTATTTCCTTATTTCATGATAAATTTTTATTATTCATGCTAGAATTGTATTAACCGGAAACATAATACTTGTGTGAATACATAGACAAACAGAGTGTCACTAGTATGCCTCTACTTGACTAGCTCGTTGATCAAAGATGGTTATGTTTCCTAGCCATAGACATGAGTTGTCATTTGATTAACGGGATCACATCATTAGGAGAATTATGTGATTGACTTGACCCATTCCGTTAGCTTAGCACTTGATCGTTTAGTATGTTGCTATTGCTTTCTTCATGACTTATACATGTTCCTATGACTATGAGATTATGCAACTCCCGTTTACCGGAGGAACACTTTGTGTGCTACCAAACGTCACAACGTAACTGGGTGATTATAAAGGTGCTCTATAGGTGTCTCCGAAGGTACTTGTTGGGTTGGCGTATTTCGAGATTAGGATTTGTCACTCCGATTGTCGGAGAGGTATCTCTGGGCCCACTCGGTAATGCACATCACTTAAGCCTTGCAAGCATTGCAACTAATGAGTTAGTTGCGGGATGATGTATTACAGAACGAGTAAAGAGACTTTGCCGGTAAGGAGATTGAACTAGGTATTGAGATACCGACGATCGAATCTCGGGCAAGTAACATACCGATGACAAAGGGAACAACGTATGTTGTTATGCGGTCTGACCGATAAAGATCTTCGTAGAATATGTGGGAGCCAATATGAGCATCCAGGTTCCGCTATTGGTTATTGACCGGAGACGTGTCTCGGTCATGTCTACATAGTTCTCGAACCCGTAGGGTCCGCACGCTTAAAGTTCGATGACGGTTATATTATGAGTTTATGTGTTTTGATGTACCGAAGGTAGTTCGGAGTCCCGGATGAGATCGGGGACATGACGAGGTGTCTCAAAATGGTCGAGACGTAAAGATCGATATATTGGACGACTATATTCGGACATCGGAAAGGTTCCGAGTGATTCGGGTATTTTCAGAGTACCGGAGAGTTACGGGAATTCGCCGGGGAGTATATGGGCCTTATTGGGCTTTAGGGGAAAGAGAGAGGAGAGGCTGGGCGCCCCCCCAAGGCCTAGTCCGAATTGGACTAGGGGGAGGGGTTGCGCCCCCTCCTTCCTTCTCTTCTCTCTCCCCTTTCCTTGACTCCTACTCCTACTACTTGGAAGGTTGGGAATCCTACTCCCGGTGGGAGTAGGACTCCTCCTAGGGCGCGCCATAAAGAGGGCCGGCCCCCCTCCTCCACTCCTTTATATACGGGGAGGGGGCACCCCTTGGAGACACAACAATTGATCCATTGGATCTCTTAGCCGTGTGCGGTGCCCCCCTCCATCATAATCCACCTCGGTCATATCATAGCGGTGCTTAGGCGAAGCCCTGCGTCGGTAGAACATCATCATCATCACCACGCCGTCGTGGTGACAAAACTCTCCCTCAACACTCGGCTGGATCAGAGTTCCAGGGACGTCATCGGGCTGAACGTGTGCTGAACTCGGAGGTGCCGTGCGTTCGGTACTTGATCGGTCGGATCATGAAGACGTATGACTACATCAACCGCGTTGTGCTAACGCTTCCGCTTTCGGTCTACGAGGGTACGTAGACAACACTCTCCCCTCTCGTTGCTATGCATCACCATGATCTTGCGTGTGTGTAGGAAATTTTCTGAAATTACTACGTTCCCCAACACCACGAAGGAGGGACGACAAGAGCGCGGGGTCGAGACGCCAGGCCGGCGCGTCCACCTCCCCGGCAGGCCTCGCGCCACGCGCGGCAGGCCGGCATGAGGTGCTCAAGGTCAGCGGGGAGCCCGGAGCAGGCGGAGGTTGCTTCTCGGGAGACTTCGTTGGCCTAGCGGAAGGGACCTTGAGGAACTGCGGTCAGGAGGACAAGCGGCGCTCAAGAAATTACAAATATAAGGTACTCACTCGTCAATAGCGATGTACTTCCTCTGCTTCAATGGCCGGAAGGCGTCACCGCTGCAGCTTGGAGATCCCTTCCTCTTGCGGAGCGCTTCGAAGTTCGGTCGGAGCTGGACGAAGCCCCAGGTGCAGTCGCCAATGACGAGCACGGCCGGTATGGCTCCTGAGGAGGTGACCTCAGGGGTGCTTGGCAGCGTGGAGTCATCGGTCTCCGCCCCGTGGTGACTCGTCGGGGCCTCGGGGGCTTCAGCCTTAGGGGTATCGGACTGCATCGTTCCACCGGGCGCTTCCCCAGGATGGCTCTCTCGGGCCCCGGGGGATGACACTTCAGGAGCCCCGAGTGACACCGGTTCCTCAGCAGCAGCGCCGTCATCGTTCGACAGCGACCGCCCCCTTGCGCCCACTTCTGGGACGGGCACCGCGCTGGCGGTGGGCAAGGGGGCCACGAAGACAGGGCCCTCGCGAGGCCCTTCAAGGACAACCGGGCGCAGCCCCCATTCGTCGAAGGGGGCATCTGCTTTGCAAACTCCACCTTGTTCGAGCAGCAGTACAGAAGGCAGCCCTCCTCCGGCAGGTCGGCTGGCATTGGGTCGCCCGTCAGGAGCTCGAGCACCGTGCGCTGCGCCTCAAGAGGAAGAGTGTCAGGACCCTGATTCCAAGTCACATCGATCTAGCCGGTAACACCTCATATCACTTTGCGGCCTCACGCACGGTATTCCCACGGGTGTCGCCTTACCATGGCCCGGGACCGTTTGCGCCTTTTGGCTCACGTGTATGATAGTGTTGCTAGCATCCATATGACAGAGAACCCGGGCCGACATGACTAGTCGTGAACCCAAAGTGGCACTAACTTACGGGGACAGGCATACATGAATCAACATCGAGCATGTCGGTCAGCAGCGTGCAAATCCGGGCTGTAGCACTGGGCTAACAGGACTCCGGGAACCCGGGCTATAGCAGGCTAGACAGGACTCCGGATGTCACTACATGACATTTCCCCGAAGGGACAGACATAGGAACGAAGTGAATCACATGCCGGCCAGTCAAGTGTTCCGGAGCAGTAGTGCTGGGCTAGCAGGACTCCGGCGACACTACTAGGAAAAGGCCTGCTAGTGGCGCACCTGCTTTGCCTACTAATGGCGCACTACAGGTGTGCCACTAGCATCACGCCATTAGAATTTGTGTGCCATTAGTATCTGGTATACTAATGGCGCACCACGCAGTGCGCCATTAGTATATCACATGGTGCGCCATTACTATCTGACTTAGTAATGGCGCACCACATAGAAGTGCGCCATTACTAACTTTTTTTTCAAATTTTTTTCAGAATTTTTTTTTCAAATTTTTTTCTTTTTTTCTTAATCTCGGGTCACTATGGCTTAATCTCGGGTCAATATGCTTAATCTCAAGTCAAATCGCACTCCATGGTCAAACTTCCCAAAAGGTCACCCATCCTCACACTACTCCAGCCAAAGCACGCTTAACTTCAGAATTATATCCAACGCCAGCACCAGCTCACTTAACAGGCACTTGTTGATATATCTAGCATGTCAATCCTATTAAACCTTGTTGATGTCTAGGACTTTGTTCATGTTCATGAGTGTGATGAAATTTTGAAAAAATATTTCAAACTTCCGTTCATATTACGTATCATATTTTGAACATTTTTTCCAAAAAAAATTGAAACTATTTTTTCTGTTACTAGTGGCGCACCTAGCAAATGGTGCGCCACTAGTAAGTTCGAATTTTTTTCCATTTTCCCCCCTCTAGATCTTAAAAGTCCAGTATCTTTTTTTCTGTTAGGTTTTTGGGGATTCTAAAAATGTTCAACGTGGTTCCCCCGGTTGAATTCGGATGTATCTTTTTGAGTAGATGATTTTTCATATAAAAACTTTTTAATCCGAGTTCGTATGCAAAAGTTATGCCCATTTTACAAATTCCAGAGAGATTTTGCAAATAAAGTCGAAATTCATATTTGTAAATTTTCCCAACAACTAGACCACATATCACATGGGAAACTTATTTTATTTTATTTTTTTGACATTTCCATCATTTTCTTTTATTTTTGCTAAAACTGAAAAGGCGGTCCACCGGGGGGTGCATTCGGTGGAATTTTTGGGCAAAGTTAGTAATGGCGCACCACACCCACGGTGCGCCATTACTAACTTTGAAAAAAAATAAAAAAATTGTTAGTAGTAGCGCACCGAGGGTGTGGTGCGCCATTACTAGTTAAAACTAGTAATGGCGCACTGTCCCCTGGTGCGCCATTACTAGTTTTGAAAAAAAAATTGTTAGTAGTGGCGCACCGAGGGTGTGGTGCGCCATTACTAGTTAAACTAGTAATGGCGCACTATCCCCTGGTGCGCCATTACTAGTTTTGAAAATAAAATAAAAATTGTTAGTAGAGGTGCACCGTGGATGTGGTGCGCCATTAGTATTTGGACACTAATGGCGTACCAACACATGGTGCGCCATTAGTATATAGTAGTGGCGCACCACATGTGTGGTGCGCCATTAGTGTCCATATTATCTATAGCCCTTTTCCTAGTAGTGTGAACCGGGCTGTAGCGGACTACTATGGCTCATGGAAGCACAAGACTACATTTCCCCATAAGAGAGGCTACCAAGGATAAACAACTAGGTTGTCGGATCCCACACATACCAAGCATTTCAATCATACACACAATATGCTCGATATGTGTAAATACAACATGGCATCACAACATAACTCTACGACTCAAGTATTTATTCATTAGGCTCCGAGGAGCGAGATATTACAAACATGGGTCTCATGACCCAACATTCAGAGCATACAAGTCAAAGCACATGCGGAAGCTTAACATGTTTGAGTACAGACATCTACAAATTAAAAAGGCTAAGAAGCCTGACTATCTACCAGATCCTGCCGAGGGCACAAGATCGTAGCTGAGGTATCAAGCTAAACGTCAAAGTCCACATGGAACTACTAGCGAGACTGACATCTCTCTGCAAAACATAAAATAGGCAAACGTGAGTACAAATGTACCCAGCAAGACTAACATCAGAACTAACTACATATGCATCGGTATCAACAAAGGGGGTAGTGGAGTTTAACTACAGCAAGCCAGCTTTGACTCAGTGGCTAACCTGAACTACGACTGCAAGCAACTCTTTTGAGGTGGCGCACACGAGTCCACATATTCACCATATCAATACTCCACTATGGATCCGCTCCCATCTCCCTACGAGAAGGCCATCCATAGCACTCATGCTTATCTTGCGAGTTTTAGAGTATCCACTTTCACTTGTCTATGAACTGTTATAGGCAACCCAGAAGTCCTTTACCGCGGACACGGCTATTCGAATAGATGATGTTAACCCTGCAGGGGTGTACTTCTTTACACACGCTCTCACCACTTACCGACGTTTACACGACATGTACTCGGCAACCTTCAAGCGGAAGCCCAACGAGGGTGTCGGCCACGGCCTACCTAAACACTCAAGTCTCTAGTCCGGATTTATCGCCTATTCAGGTTCCATCCGCAGGGAGTCCGGCCGAGGTTTCCACATACGGCCCCGAACGATGTGTACAGGGTTCCGCGACACCAAATGGGCGCCCGGCATGCCCGGCCATGTGCCTACCGCATCACAGCCCACCCCTCGGGTTAGCGCTGCGCACGGCCTCCAGCATACTACAAACACCGGAAACTACTTGCAACTCCTGGACAGAGGACAAGGGTGGTTAAGAAGCCGAGAGACTCAATTAAGGATCCCAATGTGTGGTAGTAGCTGATCATGGATCACAAACACAGAACTCGGTTCCTAAGGACGGCTTCAATGAAACAACCCACCATGTACTCCTACATGGCCTCTCATCGATACCTTTACCAAATCGTGTTCACACACTTAGCTCTCAACAGTAATACATGTTCACACACCTCCAATTCATCCCCGATGAATCAGACCTGACTCAACTCTAAGCAGTAGCTGGCATGACAAACAAGCATGAATGAGTAGGCACATCAGGGCTCAAACAACTCCTACTGATGCTAGTGGGTTTCATCTATTTACTGTGGCAATGACAGGTCATGCAGAGGAAAGGGTTCAACTACCGCAGCATGTAACAGTTGAATCGTTGTTGTCCTAATGCAGTAAAAGAGAGCAGGAGCGAGAGAGTGGGATTGTATCGGAATGAACAGGGGGTTTTTGCTTGCCTGACACTTCCGAAGATAGTATAGTTCTCCATCGGTGTCATCGATCACATGATCGAAGCAACATCTACTGAGAGGGGACAATTACCAGCAACAGAGAGAAAACACAATCAATGCAATGCACAATATGATGCATGATCATGACATGGCAATATGAGTGTGTTGGGCTAATGCAACTACAACCAGAAGGTTTTGAGCTTATTTGAACCAAAGATTCAAATACAAACTCAAGTTATGGGTTCATATAAGTGCATTAACATGTTTGACCCAAACAGCAAGGTTAATTTGCTCTAACATGCATGAAACCAGTACAGATGGATAGATTGGATTTTTCTGATCATTTTTTATATATAACTTATTTCATTCTGAGTTACAGATTAATTTCTATGAATTTTAGAAGTTTTAGCTATTTTCTGGAATTTCCTGAATAAGAATAAATCCAGAAAATAATTAACTGCGTCACTGTGACGTCAACGGTCAACGGGGACAGTCCAGGTCAAACCTAACCAGTGGGACCCACTGGTCGACCCAGTCAACTAACTAAGTTAGTCAACTAACCTGATTCCAAGTCACATCGATCTAGCCGGTAACACCTCATATCACTTTGCGGCCTCACACACGGTATTCCCACGGGTGTCGACTTACCATGGCCCGGGACCGTTTGCGCATCTTGGCTCACATATATGATAGTGTCGCTAGCATCCATATGACAGAGAACCCGGGCCAACATGACTAGTCGTGAACCCAAAGTGGCACTAACTTAAGGGGACAGGCATACATGAATCAACATCGAGCATGTCGGTCAGCAGCGTGCGAATCCGGGCTGTAGCACTGGGCTAACAGGACTCCGGGAATCCGGGCTGTAGCAGGCTAGGCAGGACTCCGGATGTCACGGCGTGACATTTCCCCGAAGGGACAGACACAGGAACGAAGTGAATCACATGCCGGCCAGTCAAGTGTTCCGGAGCAGTAGTGCTGGGCTAGCAGGACTCCGGTGAACCGGGCTGTAGCGGACTACTATGGCTCATGGAAGCACAAGACTACATTTCCCCATAAGAGAGGCTACCAAGGATAAACAACTAGGTTGTCGGATCCCACACATACCAAGCATTTCAATCATACACACAATATGCTCGATATGTGTAAATACAACATGGCATCACAACATAACTCTACGACTCAAGTATTTATTCATTAGGCTCCGAGGAGAGAGATATTACAAACATGGGTCTCATGACCCAACATTCAGAGCATACAAGTCAAAGCACATGCGGAAGCTTAACATGTCTGAGTATAGACATCTACAAATACAAAAGGCTGAGAAGCCTGACTATCTACCAGATCCTGCTGAGGGCACAAGATCTTAGTTGAGGTATCAAGCTAAACGTCAAAGTCCACACGGAACTACTAGCAAGACTGACGTCTCTCTGCAAAACATAAAATAGGCAAACGTGAGTACAAATGTACCCAGCAAGACTTACATCAGAACTAACTACATATGCATCGGTATCAACAAAGGGGGTAGTGGTGTTTAACTACAGCAAGCCAGCTTTGACTCAGTGGCTAACCTGAACTACGACTGCAAGCAACTCTTGTGAGGTGGCGCACACGAGTCCACATATTCACCATATCAATACACCACTATGGATCCGCTCCCGTCTCCCTACGAGAAGGCCATCCATAGCACTCACGCGCGAGTTTTAGAGTATCCACTTTCACTTGTCTATGAACTGTTATAGGCAACCCAGAAGTCCTTTACCGCGGACACGGCTATTCGAATAGATGATGTTAACCCTGCAGGGGTGTACTTCTTCACACACGCTCTCACCACTTACCGACGTTTACACGACATGTACTCGGCAACCTTCAAGCGGAAGCCCAACGTGGGTGTCGGCCATGGCCTACCTAAACACTCAAGTCTCTAGTCCAGGTTTATCGCCTATTCAGGTTCCATCCGTAGGGAGTCCGGCCGAGTTTCCACATACAGCCCCGAATGATGTGTACAGGGTTCCGCGACACCAAATGGGCGCCCGGCATGCCCGGCCACATGCCTACTGCATCATAGCCCACCCCTCGGGTCAGCGCTGCGCACAGCCTCCAGCATACTACAAACACCAGAAACTACTTGCAACTCCTGGACAGAGGACAAGGGTGGTTAAGAAGCCGAGAGAGTCAATTAAGGATCCCAATGTGTGGTAGTAGCTGATCATGGATCACAAACACAGAACTCAGTTCCTAAGGACGGCTTCAATGAAACAACCCACCATGTACTCCTACATGGCCTCTCATCGATACCTTTACCAAATCGTGTTCACACACTTAGCTCTCAACAGTAATACATGTTCACACACCTCCAATTCATCCCCGATGAATCAGACCTGACTCAACTCTAAGCAGTAGCAGGCATGACAAACAAGCATGAATGAGTAGGCACATCAGGGCTCAAATAACTCCCACTCATGCTAGTGGGTTTCATCTATTTACTGTGGCAATGACAGGTCATGTAGAGGAAAGGGGTTCAACTACCGCAGCATGTAACAGTTGAATCGTTGTTGTCCTAATGCAGTAAAAGAGAGCAGGAGCGAGAGAGTGGGATTGTATCGGAATGAACAAGGGGGTTTTGCTTGCCTGACACTTCCAAAGATAGTATAGTTCTCCATCGGTGTCATCGATCACATCATCCAAGCAACCTCTACTGAGAGGGGACAATTACCGGCAATAGAGAGAAAACACAATCAATGCGATGCACAATATGATGCATGATCATGACATGGCAATATGAGTGTGTTGGGCTAATGCAACTACAACTAGAAGGTTTTGAGCTTATTTGAACCAAAGATTCAAATACAAACTCAAGTTATGGGTTCATATAAGTGCATTAACATGTTTGACCTAAACAGTAAGGATAAGTTGCTCTAACAAGCATGAAACCAGTACAGATGGATAGATTGGATTTTTTTGATCATTTTTCATATATAACTTATTTCATTCTGAGTTACAGATTAATTTCTATGAATTTTAGAAGTTTTAGCTATTTTCTGGAATTTCCTGAATAAGAATAAATCCAGAAAATAATTAACTGCGTCACTGTGACGTCAGCAGTCAACAGGGACGGTCCAGGTCAAACCTGACCAGTGGGACCCACTGGTCAGTGACCCAGTCAACTAACTAAGTTAGTTAGCCCTAACTAACTAGGCAGGGCCCACTAGTCAGTAACTGAAGTAACTAACCTAACTAGTTAATTAGTGCTAACTAGAGTAATTGGTCGGGCAGGGCCCGCAAGTCAGTGAGAGAGAGGGGGGAGTCAAACCGGGCAGTGGGGTCAACCCACGCCAGTCAACGGGTCAGCGGTCGCCAGTGTTTAGCCGCCGGCGAGTCCAGACGCTGCCGTGCGCTGCGGGATTCGCCTACAGAGCGCCGTTTGGCGCGCGGAACACAGCTACAGGATGCGGACGCTCGTCTGCATCCAACCGTGGTGGTGGCGCGGCCGGGGAGTGGCCGGAGTGGCGCCGGCGACGAGATCGCGCGGCGGCGTGCTACGGTGAGCAAGGGGGGCATCTACAGCGAGCAAACGAAGCAGAGAAGAGGGCGGTTCGATGCAGGGTCTCACAGCGGTTGCAGCGGGCGTCGAAGTGGGCTCGGGGAAGGCCAGACGGCGACGTACGGGCGCCGGCGATCTCGGTTGCCCGAGGTAGAAGACGACCACGGTGACGGCGTTCGAGGGCATCCGGCAGGACGTGGCTCGGTGAGGGGGTCAATGACGACGTCACGGAGCCCGTGGACCAGTCGGGGAAGCGGGGGAGGCCGGTGGTCGCGGCAACGACGAGCGGCAGCGACGATGGCGCTCGGGTGCGTGCGAGAGGAGAGCCAGAGGAGGGAGAGGAGCTCGGGGAGAGAGTGAGAGAGGTCCAGGGGTGGTACGTGGCGGCTCCAGGAGCCTCTCCCGCGTCGGCGGAAGCAGGAGGTGGCCACGACGTGTGGCCGCAGGCGCCGGGCACATGCCCTCGCCTACTGGCGCGAGGAGGAAGGCGACAGGGAGGAGCTGGTGGGCTGGGCTGCAACAGTGCTGGGCCAACTGGGCACCAGGTAAGCTACAGGTACTTTCTCTCTCTCTCTCCTTTATTTCTAGTTTTCTATTTATTCCTCTGTTTTGAATTAATAAAAATACTAATTCATTATCAAAATTCCTGAAATGACTTGTGGGCACATTTGGAAATATTTCCAACATCCCTCAACCACTTCCAGAATTATTTGGGCATTTTAATTATTTATAGCAATTAAATGCCCAAATTCAAATACTTAATGAGTTCATTCAAAAATCCAAATTGATCTAGAAAAATGTGCACCATTTTTGTCAGCGGTGCTAGACCAATTCAAAAAAGATGAACATTTCTAAAGGGCATTTTGGGTTCATTGAAAAGATTTAAGTTGAACCTAGTTGAATTTCATTTGCTGCTAGGGTTTATCAGTTCCCATTTCAACTTTCAAATAAATTTTAGACATGATGCATGGGTGCTGATGCAACAAATTACAAACAAATTCTAGGGATGTGACAAAGAGCCGGCACCTGAAGCCTCATGCGGTCCCCGTAGCCGGAGAAGGTCCACATCGGTCGGGAATGACGCTGAAGCAGAGCAATGCGACATCGGATGAACTCCTTCACCACCATAGGCGCCGTCACCCCGAGGCCCTTCAGCCTGGCCAGCCGGAGCCAAACATGGGCGAGCCGCCGGTCGGTGAGCTTCGCGTGCCCCCAGCCGGAGCTTGGGCAGCCGGAATCCACGGGAGCAGCAGCAGGGGGCTGCGCACGCCAACATCCACAAACACCCACCGCCTCCGAAAATCTCCGACGACCGGCGAGAGCTCGAAATCGATCCCCGAGCTGGCCGTCGCTGCAATAGCCTGAAGGGACACACACCCCGAGCGCTGGACAGCGTCTGTCAGATGCAGCAAGAAGAAGTGGTGAAGCAAGCCCACGGAAGGAGCGATGCCGACCATGGCTTCGCAGACGAAGGCGAAGACAGCAAGGAGGATGATGGATTGGGGATCAAGGTGCAGTGCATTGATCTGATAATGCGAGAGCACCACATTGAAGAAGTCGGAGAAGGGAGGGATTAGACCAGCCCAGAGGGCGTGAGGATGGATGGGGACCTCGGTGGCTGTCCTGTCGACTGCAGCGCGGGAAGCAGGCCAAGCCACCGTCGCCCCCCTCTCGTTGGAATCGGCAGCGAGCGCTAGGCGCACCTTGCCCATCGCTTCCTGGTTGAGCACCACCGACCGCTCGATGGTGGGCTCAAAGACCGGCAGCGTGGGGGCCGAGGTACGGGACTCCTTCTTCCCCTTCTTCTTCCGGCTTGGTGCCATGGCGGCGGGGAGAGTTGGTGTCAGATCAGATTGTGGGAAGGGATCCGCTGTTTACCGGAAGGCGAGGGAGCTATGGAGCGCATCGCGTGTAATGGAGGCGGAGCTGTGTAGACGATCATGGCTGCATAGCCAGGCGGAAATCGAGGCTGCATGGGGAAGTGGAGGCGCCCACGTCCCGTCAACCGCCATGCATCAATCAAGGCCGCAGGCTATTGGGGCACGCGGCGCTCCGCACTTGCCCATTGGCTTTGCCTCGAAGCCACTGCGAGCGCGCCTTGGGCCCGGGGGCTACTGTCGGCGTCCTGGGAACGGGGGTCCCCAGACTTGCCTGCCTGCGGCCCACGACGCGGCTCCACCAATGGCCTGGTACGGCCCATCTTCATCAGCAATCACTCAAGACCCTCGCGAGAGGCCAAGCCTCGTGAGGCGGGCGACACAAGACCTCCTCAGGGGTAGCCTCCCTAGGCTGGCTCCCGAGGAGCAGAGATGTCTATGCAAGGGGCACCATGCGAGGTGCGCGTGACGTGAGCCGTGACGATCAAGGCCAGGCGGGCACCAGCAGGCGCAGAGTACCAATTGGCTAAATGGGCAAGCGCAGGCGAGGAGTCCCGAGTCATCAGGCAAAGGTTTCCATATTGGTGCAACGAGACCAAGACCAGCAGGACGGCAGGACGGAGGTCACCTCGGAGCCCACGGCGGCATCACCACCAGAGCCTTTTGGCAGGCAAAGACCACCTTTTGTCAGGATAACTTGTACTAGTTGTCCCCCTTCAAAATTGGCCGTTGTGGGATCCCTTCCCGCCGAATATTTGGGAAGAGGACCGGGGCCCCTATAAATAGGACTAGCCACCACCCTAGCAAAGACGAATCAGTCAGACCATCCTCGCACACACAAGCTCACCGAGCTCAAGAATACCTCTCCTCAGGAGGCTGTTCGTCCCTTGTACTTGTTCATCCTCAGCCTACGAGGCAATCCATCACACCACACTGGAGTAGGGTATTACACCACAACGGTGGCCCGAACTAGTATAAACCCTCGTGTCTCTTGTTCTTTGGGTTCGTCGAGCTAGGCCTTGAGATCGTTGCGAGAGAGAGCTTGGGAGAGAGAGAGAGAGATCTTCGTGCGCACCCAGTGTTCGAACCTCAAGGGTTTGCCAGAACCCGTAATCCAACAGTTTCTCTCATGGGCCTTGAAGGTCGACAAGATATTTCGTCTTCACAATTACGAAGAAGAGAAGAAAATTGCCATGGCCTCCCTCGAGTTTCAAGTCTACGTCCTCATTTGGTGGGAACAAGTGATCGAGCGACGCCAATAGCGAGGCGAACCACCCATCACAACTTGGACACAAATGAAAGTTGACATGAGAGCCTGCTTCATGCCTACCCACTACACCCGAGATCTCTTCAAGAAGTTGCAACTCCTCAAGCAAGGCACGGAGACGGTGGAAGAGTACTACCAACAAATGGAGATTGCCATGATACGGGCCAACGTCAAGGAAGATGACGAGCAAACTATGGCACACTTCTTGAATGGCCTCAATCACCCAATAAAAAGATTGCCGACTTCCAACCCTATTCCAACCTTCTCGAGTTAGTTCATCAAGCGACCAAGGCCGAGCAACAAGTGCAAGATAATTTCAAGTATGTCAAGTACTCATCCAAGACCTACGGCTCTTACACTCCAGCTCCCGCTACTTCGACACCTCCTACATCGACTAGAGCATCTCCAAGCAATGGTGACAAGTCAAGTTACAAGAAAACTTCAAAACCTCAAGTCGACCTCCTACTACAAGCAACTTCAACCCGAGAGTTTCATCATCATCTACTCCACTGGATGAGACTGTCAAGACGATTTCCATCAAATGCTTCACATGTCAAGGCCGAGGCCACAAGACATTTGAGTGCCCCACTCGGCGCACCATGATCTCCCACGACGACGGCACCTATGACTCGATGAGTGAGGAAGAAATGGAAGCCCTTGAGCACATGGCCATGCACTGGCGTGTGAATGAAGATGAAGACAACCAAGTCTTTTGTGACAATGATTCGAGCACCGCTCTCGTTGTCTCCAAGGTCTTGACACTTCAACCCCAACAAGACGAAGACCAACGCTGCCACGTTGTCCACACCAAAGCGGGCATCACTAGGTATTCCATGAAGGTCATCAGCGACAGAGGAAGTTGCCACAATTTGGTAAGTGAAGAGCTATGTTCCAAGCTACAATTGGTCAAGATGAAGCATCCTCGCCCCTACAAGGTCCAATAGCTTAGCGACTCCGGCACCATTCAAGTGGAGCACACCTTGCAAGTTTCCTTCAAGATCCGCGCATATGAAGACACTTTGGAGTGTGATGTGGTTCCTATGTCTGTGTGCCATCTCCTCTTAGGAAGACCTTGGCAATTCGACCGAGGCATCATCCACAATGGGCGTACCAACCACTATAGTTTCAAGATGAAGGGGAAAGAGTATGTGCTACGACCTATGTCGCCAAGCCAGGTGATCACCGACAAGCAAGCATCCACCCATCATGGAGAGAATAGTGAGAGAGTGAACCACCAAAGCGTGAGTGAGCGCCACAAGCCAAAAATGAGTGCCTCCGCGATGAGCGACAAGAAACACTTAGTGCTTTTAGCTACCAAAAGAGACATGAGAGAAGTGTGTGAGAACCCATCTAGGGTCACACACTATGTCCTAGTGTGCAAAGATGCAACGGCAAGGACTAACACTTTTGGCCATCTTCCTCTAGTGTTGTCTAATTTGTTGCAGGAGTTCGCAGACATTTTCCCCGATGAGCTACCTCCCAACCTTCCTCCACTACGCTGCCTCGAGCACCGGGTCGACCTCATCCCCGGTGCACCTCTACCAAACAAGGTTCCATACCGCTTCAACCCCGAAGAAACTAAGGAGATACAAAGGCAAGTACAACAAATCATCGACAACGGACTACCGGCAACCGCGCAAGACACTCTAGTACAGGCAAGTCCCCCTTCGAGGTCGTCTACAACTTTGACCCTTTGTCATCCTTGGACATCCTTCCTCTACCGCTACAAGAACGAGCGAACATGGATGCAAGTGCAAGAGCAAGTTATCTCAAGAAGGCGCATGAAGATAAAAGGGCCACGATCGAGCGTCAAGTACACTACCTCGCCACCAAGCTCAACATCAACAAGACCCCAATGGCGTTCCAACCGGGCGATCTAGTATGGCTACATCTTCGCAGGGACCGCTTCCCGAACGAGCGCAAGTCCAAGCTACTACCACGAGCCTATGGACTCTTCAAGGTGCTAGTACGATACAATGACAACGCCTACAAGATCGACATCCCATGCGACAAGTACAACGTAAGCGACATCTTCAACATCAAGGACTTCGCCCCATACCATGGTGATGAAGTTCATGATCCGAGGATGGATCTCTCCCAATGGGGGGTGATGCGGAGCGCCCTGAAGGAAATATGCCCTAGAGGCAATAATAAAGTTGTTATTTTATATTTCCTTATTCATGATACAGGTTTATTATTCATGCTAGAATTTTATTGATTGGAAACTTAAATACAAGTGTGAATAGATAAACAAATACCGTGTCCCTAGTAAGCCTCTACTAGACTAGCTCGTTGATCAAAGATGATTAAGGTTTCCTAACCATAGACATGTGTTGTCATTTGATAACGGGATCACATCATTAGGAGAATGAGGTGATGGACAAGACCCATCCGTTAGCTTAGCATATTGATCGTTTAGTTTATTGCTATTGCTTTCTTAATGTCAAATACATATTCCTTCGACTATGAGATTATGCAACTCCCGGATACCGGAGGAATACCTTGTGTGCTATCAAACGTCACAACGTAACTGGGTGATCATAAAGATGCTCTACAGGTATCTCCGAAGGTGTTTGTTGAGTTGGCATGGATCGAGATTAGGATTTGTCACTCCGAGTATCGGAGAGGTATCTCTGGGCCCTCTCGGTAATACACATCATAAGAAGCCTTGCAAGCAAAGTGACTAATGTACTTGCCATATGATGTATTACAGAACGACTAAAGAGACATGCCGGTAACGAGATTGAACTAGGTATGAAGGTACCGACGATCGAATCTCGGGCAAGTAACATACCGATGGACAAAGGGAATTACGTATGTTGTCATAACGGTTCGACCGATAAAGATCTTCGTAGAATATGTAGGAGCCAATATGGGCATCCAGGTTCCGCTATTGGTTATTAACCGGAGAGGTGTCTCGGTCATGTGTGCATAGTTCTCGAACCCGTAGAGTTCGCATGCTTAACGTTCGTTGACGATATAGTGCTATATGAGTTATATGATTTGGTGACCGAACGTTGTTCGGAGTCCCGGATGAGATCACGGACATGACGAGGAGTCTCAAAATGGTCATGAGGTAAAGATTGATATATAGGAAGATGGTATTCGGACACCGGAAGAGTTTCGGGATGCACCGGGTAGTCATCGGGTCACCGGAAGGGGTTCTGGACACCCCCCCCCCCCCCCCGGGTAGGTGTATGGCCCTAATGGGCCAAAGAGGGGACAGACCAGCACACAAGGGGCTGGTGCGCCCCTCTCCCTGGCCGGCCAGCCCTAGGGAAGGAAAGGGGGAGGGCTAGCCCCTCCTGCCTTCCCCTTCCCACGGGAGAAAGGAAAGGGGGGCGCCTCCCTCCCCTGCCTTTCCCCCACAACTAAACATGGCAGGGGGCGCCACTTGGGAGGTGATAACCCACAAGTATAAGGGATCGCAATAGTTTTTGAGGGTAGAGTATTCAACCCAAATTTATAGATTTGACACAAGGGGAGCCAAAGAATATTTGAAGGTATTTGCAGCTGAGTTGTCAATTCAACCACACCTAGAGATTAATTATCTGCAGCAAAGTGATCAGTAGCAAAGTAGTTTGATAGTTTTGATAATAGTAACAGCAGTAACGGTAACGGTAACAGTGATAGCAGTAATTTTGTAGCAAGTGTAACAGTGATGATAACAGTAGTAACTTAGCAAGAAAAATATAAGATAAATTCGTAGGCATTGGATCGGTGACTTGTTGGATGATATTCATCATGAATAGTTATAACCTAGGGCGATACGGCACTAGCTCTGGTTCGTCAATATAATGTAGGTATGTATTCCGTAAATAGTCATACGTGCTTATGGAAAGAACTTGCATGACATCTTTTGTCCTACCCTCCCGTGGCAGCGGGGTCCATATGGAAACTAAGGGATATTAAGGCCTCCTTTTAATAGACAACCGAAACAAAGGATTAACACATGGTGAATACATGAACTCCTCAAACTATGGTCATCACCAGGAGTGGTCCGACTATTGTCACTCCGGGGTTGCCATATCATAACACGTAGTAGGTGACTATAACTTGCAAGATCGGATATAGAACATGGATATAATTCACATAAACGGTTCAGATCTGAGTTCATGGCACCCGGGCCCAATGTGACAAGCATTAAGCATGGCAAAGTCGTAGCAACATCAATCTTAGAACATAGTGGATACTAGGGATCAAGCCCTAACAAAACTAACTCGATTACATGATGAATCTCATCCAACTCCTCACCGACCAGCGAGCCTACGAAGGAATTACTCACTCCCTATGGGGAGCATCATGGAATTTGCGATGGAGAAGGGTTGGTGATAACAAAGAACGAAGATCCCCCTCTCCGGAGCCCCAAACGGACTCCAGATCTGGCCTGCTGATGAAGAAAAGGAGGTGACGGCGGCTCCATCTTGTGGATCGCGATAATTCTTTCTCCCTCATTTTTTCTGGAAAAATAGGATTTTGTAGCGTCGGTTTCAGGGTCTGCGGGGCCACCGGGTGGGGATAACCCACCTGGGCACGCCAGGAGGGGGCGCGCCCTAGTAGGTTGTGCCCACCAAGGTGCCCCCTCTGGTGGGTCTTGGCTCCAGAAATTCTTGTTTATTGTATAAAAATTCCTCGCAAAGTTTCATTCTATTCCGAGAACTTTTATTTCTGCACAAAAACAACACCATGGTAGTTCTGCTGAAAACAGCGTCAGTCCGGGGTTAGTTTCATTCAAATCATGCAAATTAGAGTCCAAAACAAGAGGAAAAGCGTTAGGAAAAGTAGATACGTTGGAGACGTATCAACTCCCCCAAGCTTAAACCTTTGCTTGTCCTCAAGCAATTCAGTTGATAAAGTGAAAGTGAAAAAGAAAAACTTTTACGAACTCTTTTGCTCTTGTTTGCATAAATAGGCTTAAACAACACCCAGGTTTTCAGCCAACATTATAAATAACCATGCCGACAATAACTCTTAAAGCTTATATTAACTCATATCAATGACGTAATCAGCTAGCGAGCAATAATAAGATATCTCAAACGGCAACATGTTATCAAAACAACCATGATATAATATGACAATAGTGGTATCTCGCTAGCCCTTTCTAAGACCGCAAAACATAAATGCAGAGCACCTCCAAAGTTCAAGCAGCGACTAAACATTGTAATTCATGGTAGAAAAGATCCAGTCATGATGCACCCAACATTAGCTACACACAATGCATAAGTCATGACAGCTGTGCTCTCAGGTTCTAGCGCTTGTTTTAGAGGGTGATGACACAGCATAAAAATAAATAGTTAGTCCCTTCGCAGAGGGAAGCAGTGATTTGCAGAGGTGCCAGAGCTCAAGTTTTGAAACAGAGGTAAATGATATTTTGAGACATGCACCCTTCTCATTTACTTCACGACCATCAGTTATCAATATCTTCCATGCTAAGCACACTAGTGGCGGTTCCCAAGCGATAAAAGCAAAGGTTTACTCCCCCTCCACCAACAATCACATTCCACGGCTTGTCCGAAACAACGGGTGCCGTCTAAACCAACAACAGTCCCACGGGAGTTTTGTTTAATTATTTGCATTTTTGAGTTCAGGACTGGGAATCCCTATTACCACCCTGTTCTCGTGCGACGGCAAGTGAATAAACACTCGACCTGAGAATAACCCGCTTAGCATGGAAGATACCGACCACCTCCTGTCGTTCCATGAACGATCCAGGCACACAAAAAGGATATTTATTTAGAAGTTTTTAGAGGTGGCACATGCAAATTTAGTTAGGACGGTAGGGTAATACCGCATATAGGTAGGTATGGTGGACTCATCTGGAATAACTTTGGGTTCAAGGTTTTTGATGTACAAGCAAAATTCCCACTTAGTACAGGCGAAGGCTAGCAATTAGATTGAGAAGCGGCCAGCTAGAGAGCAACAACGGTCATAAACATGCATTATGCATAAGTAACATTGGACACTAGCATGAGTAGGATATGAACACCATGAACATAAATATCATAGAGGCTATGTTGGTTTTGATTCAACTACATGCATAAACATGTGCCAAGTCAAGCTACTCGAACATTCAGAGGAGAATACCATATCATCATACTACATCACAATCATTTTAACGCAATGTTGATATCCAAGATAAGATCATTATCCACTCCCAGCTACTTATGCATGGCACTTGAGAAACTATAATCTCTAATGTCATTGCAACATGTTTAATCTAATGGGCTGAATCATGGATACTAGGTTAAACATATTTACACATACAGAACAAGTTGAGTTCATACCCATTTCTCTCTGCCACGGCCAGTTCGTCGAATATCATCATTATTGCCTTTCGCTTGCACGACCGAACGGTAAGAAAATAATAAAAGTGCAAGAGTGCGCTGGACTAAGCTGGAATCTGCAAACATTTTATTCAACAGGAGAAGACAAGGTAAAATGGGCTCTTTATTAGATCAACAATTATTCATATGGACGCCACTCAACATTTTCATCGTGGACTTCTCCTCAGTGCAACTCAAATAAAAAGAAAATAAATTCGGAGAAACACACTGAAATATTTTTGGAGTTTTTGATTTTCTTGAACAAGCAAATAAAAGGGAAAGGCAAAAATGAGAAAAACTATTTACACGGGAAAGCTCCCAACAAGAAAAAGAAGAACAAGGAAATCTTTTTGGGTTTTCTTTTTAATATTACAACTTAAGCATGCATAGAAAGTAAATTAACTACAACTAATTTTTTTGGTTTTTCTAAAGTTTTTCAAATGCACAAGAAGAAAGCAAGAAAATAAATTTAAGCGTGGATGATACAATGAAAAAGTGTGAACACCACAAATGGAATAAGTGGACATGAATGTAATGTTGCTGAGGAACACGTACTCCCCCAAGCTTAGGCTTTTGGCCTAACTTGGTGAACGGTCAGTAGCCTGGATGGTAGTTGGGGTACTGAGGAGCGGGCATCCACTCATCCCACTGCTGAGGCTCCTCCTATGCCTCTGCAGCAGCCTAAGCGTTTCGGTAGGCGATGATGTCCGCAGGCGTAATCCTATATTCGTCCCTGGCAAGAGAATCAAACAAAGCAGGAGCAGGCAATGGAATAATATCACGAGTTTCAATGCTAAAAACCAGGTTATAAGGGTTAGGAATGGCAGGGTAATCTTGTGCAATAAAATGGTGGTGTTCCATGGCTGCGTGGTCTAGGTAAACCTTGGTCAGAGGGTAATCATGATGGCGTATCTCAACATTAAAGTGAACTGCCAAACGAGTAGCAAAAATCCCACCATGTATTTTACCCTTGGACTTATTAATATGGAGGTGACGAGCCACAATAGCTCCCAAGCTATAAGTGTTTTCGCCCTTTAGTGCACGATGTAAAATAGCAAGGACTGGTGAACTGAGTGCACCCACCTTCTCTCTAGCAAGCAAGCATTTTGCAATGAAAAGAGCAAAGTAATGAACAGCAGGAAAATGCAAGCCAGCGGCAGTGATAGCTAACACCCCTCTCTCATCTCCCACTGTCAAGGTGCGATAAAAGGCCTCAAACTCTGCTGGCCTAGGCTCAGCCAAACTCCCGTCAGAAGGGATCATGCATATGTTACAAAATTTAGTAAGTGGTATCTGATGGGTTTCAACATATAAATCAAACCGCACTTTAGGAGGATTATTCCTAGAAAGGAAAGTAAAACTTTGAACAAAAGATGTTTGTGAGGATTTGATGTTGTTCACTACCATCTGCGATGAAGTCGTGAGGACGGCAATTAGCAGCATATTGTGTGAACTCCTGAAGGATTCCAGCCTCTTCCTTGAACTGGGAGTGTGGCCATTCGCATGGCCGTACCTCCGCCAACCTCTGAGGATGTAGATCACTGTCAGATGACTCCCCAATAACACCCTTGGAGTTCTTCTTAGAAGAAAACTTCCTAAAGATATTCATCTTTTTCCTATGAACAAAAATTCTGAAATTTTAGTCCACAAATTTTCTCAACAAAACTTCACAAAATTGATAGCAATTACTCATAGAGAGGCCATAGCAAGCATTCAAACTACTTAGAACTCTAAGAATTTAACATGCAAGCTCATCTACAGCAGCACCAAGAGTAGCTAATTATTCAAAAACCACTAAAACAAAAACTAATTGGACAAGCGGTGGAGTCACATACCAAGCAACAATCCCTGAAACAGTTTCGGAAACGGAGCTTCGAGCAAAGAGATCGAAATCCACGGGTTTGAGAGCAAGAACACGGGAGAGAGAGCAATGGGGAATTTTTTCTTGAGGTAAGTGATGATGTGGTGTGAAGAGATAAGTGAGGGGGCCCACGTGGGGACCACAACCCACTAGGGTGCGCCTGGGGGTCCTGGCGTGCCTAGGTGGGTTGTGCCCACCTGGTGCACCTCTCTCTGATATTATCTGCACCAAAAATTCATAAATATTCAGAAAAAACGTATTAAATTTTCAGAGCATTCTGACAACTTTTATTTTTCGGTCTTTTTTTATTGCAAGGGAAATTTAGAAAATAGACAAAACATGGCATTTTATTTTATTTAACTAATAAAAACAGAAAATAAAAGGTAGGGACAGAAGGTAGTGCTTACTAAATTCATCAACCTCATATTGCTCAAAAATGATCCATTAATAAGGTTGATCAAGTCTTATTAACAACCACTTTCGATTAGCATGAAACCGAAGAACTTTCATAAATCACTAAGTTACCTCAACGGGGATGTGAATATCCCCAACAATAAGCATTTCATATTTCTTTTTGACAATAGGTAGAGGTATTTGAAAACTTCCAATAGTGATTGTCGGAGATTTTTCAATAACATTAACAGCATTCACTTGGAATTGTTTCTTCGGAAAGTGCACCGTATGCTCATTACCATTGATATTAAAAGTGACCTTGCTTTTATTGCAATCAATAACAGCCCCTGCAGTATTCAAGAAGGGTCTACCAAGGATAATCGACATGTTGTCGTCCTCAGGCATCTCAAGTATAACAAAGCCAGTCAAAATAGTAACATTAGCAACAACAATGGGCACATCCTCACTGATACCGATAGGTATGGCAGTTGATTTGTCAGCCAATTGCAAATATATTTCAGTAGGTGTGAGTTTATTTAAATCGAGTCTTTTATATAAAGGGAAAGGCATAACACTAACACCAGCTCCTAAATCACACAAAGCAGCTTTCGCATAATTATTTTTAATGGAGCAAGGTATAGTTGGTATTCCCGAATCTCCAAGTTTTTTAGGTAGTCCATCTTTAAAAGTATAATTAGCAAGCATAGTGGAGATTTCAGCTTCTGGTATTTTTCTCTTATTAGTGATGATGTCTTTCATATACTTTGCATAAGGAGGCATTTTAAGGATATCAGTCAAGCAAGTACGCAAAAAGACTGGCCTCAGCATTTCAGCAAAGCGTTCAAATTCTTCATCATCTTTCTTTTTAGTTGACTTAGGTGGAAAAGGCATAGGCTTTTGAACCACGGTTCTCTTTCTTTACCGTGTTTTCTAGCACAAAGTCTCTTTTATCATATCTTTTATTCTTAGGTTGTGGGTTATCAAGATCAACAGGTGGTTTTATCTCAACATCATTATCTGGTTCTTTATTATTTGTTTGAGTGTCTTCATGAACCTCATCATTATCAGTTTCATTATCACTAGGAGAGTGTTCATTACCAGATTGAGTTTCAGCATCAGAGATAGAAGTTTCATTATCATTATCAGGAGGTTATTCTATTTCAGGTTCACTAGAAGAAGCAAAGTCCTATGATTTCTCTCTTCTTTTTCTTTCTAGAAGGACTAGGTGCATCAGTGTTATTTTTTGTGAATCTTGTTCAATTCTTTTTGGGTGTCCTCGGGATAAAGTGGTTCCTGAGTCATTTTACCTCCTCTAGTTGCAACTCTAATAGCAAAGTCATGTATATTATTATTCATTTCATCAAGCAATTCTCTTTGAGATTTAGCACTTTCCTAACTGAGTTTGAACCATAGAAGCATGTTTCAACACCTCTAACATCATTTGAGATTCTAATAACAAGTCTCAAGCGAGCAATCATATCAGAATTACATTTCAATTGTTTCATAACATGTGCATTGAAGTGATCTTGTTTTCTAATGTAGTTTTCAAACTCATAAAGGCATTGGCTAGGATGCATATTGTGAGGATTGTCATTATCATTGAACTTCATTAGAGAATTTACCTCTACCACCTTAGGCAGTGGTGGTATATTAAGCCCATGTATTTCTTCAATAGGAGGTAAATTTTTAACATCCTCGGCTTTAATACCTTTTTCCTTCATAGATTTCTTTGCTCTTGCATATCTTAGGACTGAGATATAATATACCCTCTTCTTCGGAGTAGGTTTAGTCAGTGGTTCAGGAAGAGTCCAATCTCATAATTTTTCAATATATTATTCAATAATTCTTCAGCTTGTCAATAGTTCATTCCTGAAAACACAACCAGCACAACTATCTAGGAAGTCCCTAGAAGCATCGGTTAGTCCATTATAGAAGATATCAAGTATTTCATTTTTCTTAAGAGGACAAGTCAATGTGTACGTGCAATGCACGTTAATTTGCAAGTAATTAAGTGCATGCGGATATTAAGTAGGATATTATTTGCGTGTTTATGTGATTACTATTTTTGGCATGAAATTAACTGCACACTAAACGTGTTGAGCGCTCGACATTGAAGCAGTTTTAGGTCGTTGGATTGAGATGATTTGATGGCCGAGATTAATTGGATCTGCTCCTTTGGGTCTTTTTATATTGGTATAGATGATCAGTCAAAGCATTAAGTAACTGACAAAGCCTCCCTCAAGCTTGTGGGAGACTCTCTTCTTTAGTTTTCACAAGTTAAATATTTCCTGTAAGGCAACTTGTTTCTTATGAGGAGGAAATATTTTTAGAGAAGTAATAAATCATATCCTCGGGACTATGCACACAACCAGGAGCAAGAGTATTGTACAAGATTTAGCATCACCCTTTAATGAGAATGGAAATAATTTGAGAATATAGTAATAGCGAGTCTTCTCATCATGAGTAAAAAGGGTGGCTATATCATTCAACTTAGTAAGATGTGCCACAAACAATTTCAGTTTCATAACCATGGAAAGGATCAGATTCAACACAGTAATTAACTCTGGGTCGATAGAGAATTCATAATCCTTATCATCAATAAGATAGTGAGGTAGCAAACTTAGGATCATATTTATTCTAGCTTTCAGAGATTTTTCTTTATACTTGCATAATAATTTCTCTAGATCATCTCTATCCTTACAAGCAAGATATCTTAGTTGTTCCTCATTCATAACATAAGTCCGGTACTTAGCAATTCATATCTAGGAAGGCTAGTTCTAGCAGGTGTTTCAGGAGTTTCAGTTTCAAGCTCATCATCAGATTCAGCCACATCATGTTGTATTACTCTAGAAATTTGTTCATCAAGAAATTCACCAAGTCGCACATCATCATTATCAAGCAAGGTACTAGCATATCATAAGCATCATTCATAGTAGAAGCAGCATCATCAATAACTTGCGACATATTAGAGTTGATGCATGTGGTGGGGTTGCAAGTTTTACTTATAACAGAAGGTGAATCTAAAGCAGAACTGGATGGCAGTTCCTTACCTCGCCTCGTCTTTGAGGGAAATATTTAGTCTTAGCATCCTTCAGATTCTTCATAGTGATAATAATGATAATAATCCAAGTGACTCAACAAATATAGCTATGCTCCCGGCAATGGTGCAGAAAAGGTCTTGATAACCCACAAGTATAGGGGATCGCAACAGTTTTCGAGGCTAGAGTATTCAACCAAATTTATAGATTCGACACAAGGGGAGCAAAGAATATTTGAAGGTATTTGCAGCTGATTTGTCAATTCACCACATGAGATTAATTATCTAAGCAAAGTGATCTTAGCAAAGTAGTTTGATAGTTTTGATAATAGTAACAACAGTAACGGTAACGGTAAAGTGATGCAGAATTTTGTAGCAGTGAATAGTGATGATAACAGTAGTAACTTAGAGAGACAATAAATTCGTAGGCATTGGATCAGTGACTTGTTGGATGATATTCATCATGAGACAGTTATAACCTAGGGCGATACGGCACTAGCTCTGGTTCGTCAATTAATGTAGGTATGTATTTCGTAAATAGTCATACGTGCTCATAGAAAGAACTTGCTGACATCTTTTGTCCTACCTCTGCTGGCAGCGGGTCATGTGGAAACTAAGGATATTAAGGCTCCTTTTAATAGAGAACCAGAAAAGCATTAACGCATAGTGAATACATGACTCCCAAACTACGGTCATCACGGGAGTGGTCCGACTATTATCTGGGGTTGCCGGATCATACACGTAGTATGTGACTATAACTTGCAAGATCGGATCTAGAACATGGATATAATGGTGATACATAAACGGTTCAGATCTGAGTTCATGGCACTCGGCCAAGTGACAAGCATCAAGCATGGCAAAGTCATAGCAACATTAATCTTAGAACAAGTGGATACAGGGATCAAGCCCTAACAAAACTAAGTCATTACATGATGAATCTCATCCAACTCCTACCAACCAGCGAGCCTACGAAGGAATTACTCACTCCCGGTGGGGAGCATCATGGAATTGGTGTTGGAGAAGGGTTGGTGATAACAGAAGAATGAAGATCCCCCTCTCCGGAGCCCAACGGACTCCAAATCTGCTCCGATGAAGAAGAGGAGGTGACGGCGGCTCGTCTTTGGATCGCGATAATTCTTTCTCCTCATTTTTTCTGGAAATAGGTTTTATAGCGTGGTTTCAGGGTTGCAGGGCACCAGGTGGGGACAACCACTTAGGCGCGCAGGAGGGGCGGCCTGGTGGTTGTGCCACCCAGGTGCCCCCTTGGTGGGTCTTGCTCCAGAAATTCTTGTTTTATTGTATAATATTCCTCGCAAAGTTTCGCTCATTCGAGAACTTTTATTTGCACAAATACACCAGGTAGTTCTGTGAAACAGCGTCAGTTCGGGGTTAGTTTTATTCAAATATGCAATATTAGAGTCCAAACAAGAGGAAAAGCGTTAGGAAAAGTAGATACTTTGGACGTATCAGGAGGAGACCAAGTAGGATTCGGCTACTTGGGGCGGATCTTTGCTCTCGCTCGGCTCTGCTCTCCCCTCACCCCCCACACACACACATATATATATGTGTGTGTGTGTGTGGGGGGGAGGGGGCGCAGCAGATCAGAACAATTGCTTAGCCATGTGGGGGCCCTCCACCGTTTACACCCTAGTCATATTTTTGTAGTACTTAGGCGAAGCCCTACGGAGATAGTTCACATACAATCACAGTCGTCGTGGTGCTGAACTCATCCACTACCTCACGTCTTGCTGGATCAAGAAGGCAGAGGATGTCATCGAGCTGAACGTGTGCTGAACAGGAGGTGTTGTACGTTGGTCTCGATCAGTTGGAAGCGAGAAGTTCGACTACATCAACCGCGTTGTAAAATGCTTCCGCTTATGGTCTACGAGGTACGTAGACATACTCTCCCCTATCGTTGCTATGCATCTCCATGGATAGATTTGCGTGTGGTAAAAATTTCTTGTTTTGCCATCAACTGTTTCCCAACAGTGGCATCCGAGCGCTCTATGCGTAGATGATATGCATGAGTAGAAACACAAGAGTTGTGGGCAGTGATCATATTGCTTACCACAACATCTTATTTTGATTCAATGGTATTGTGGGATGAAGCGGCCCAGACAACCTTACATGTCACGCACAGGAGACCGGTTCCACAATTGACATGCAACAGTTTTTGCTAAAAGGTGGTTGGTAGTGTTTGTTTTCTACTTTAGATGAATTGAATTTGACTACGGCCGGTCTTGAAGAGGTTAACAACAAACTTGATGAATCATGTTGTGGTTTTTTGCATAGTTAAGAATGGTCTTGCTAGAAGCTCGTAGCAGCCACATAAAACTTGCAACAACAAAGTAGAGGAAGTTAACTTGTTTTTGCGCGCATGTTGTGATGTGATATGGTCAAGATATGATGTGATATATGTTGATGTATGATGATGATATGTTTTGTAATATCGACACGCGGCAGGAGCTCTAGGGTTCTCTTTATTGTATGAAGTGCAACGCCATGTAATTGCTTTACTTTAACTATCCATTAGTGATAGTTGTAGAAGCAATAGTTGGCGTGACGACCTCGACGCAACGACGCTACAATGAGATCAAGGTTTCGAGCGGTGACGATGAATCATGACGATGCTTTGGAGATGGAGATCAAAGCACAAGATGATGATGGCCATATCATGTCAATATTTTGATTGCATATGATGTTTATCCTTTATGCATCTTATTTTGCTTTAGAAACGTTAGCATTATAAGATGATCCTTCACTAATTTCAAGATAAAAGTGTTCTCCCCGAGTATGCACGTTGCAAAGTTGCGTTTTCGAAGCACCACGTGATGATCGGGTGTGATAGACTCTATGTCAATACAAAGGGTGTAAGACAGTTTTGCACATGCAAAAATTTGGGTTAAACTTGACGAGCCTAGCATTCATAACATGGTCTCGGAACACTGGAGGCCGAAAGGTCGAACATGAGTCAATTAGTAGATATGATCAACATAGAGATGTTCACATTGATGACTACCCCTTCTCACGTGATGATCGGACATGGGTTAGTTGATTTGGATCACGTATCATTTAGATGACTTGAGGGATGTTTATTTAAGTGTGAGTTCATTAGTAATTTGATTAATTGAACTTAATTTATCATGAACTTAGTATTATAGTTTCACATATCCATGTTCCAGGTCAATGGCCCAAGCTACTGTTCCCCTGAATTTTAGTGTGTTCCTAGAGAAAGCTAAGTTGAAAGATGATGGTAGCAACTACACGGACTGGGTCCGTAACTTGAGGATTATCCTCATTGCTTCACAGAAGAATTATGTCCTTGATGCACTGCTAGGTGAAAGGCCTATTGCAGGAGCTAAAGCTGATGTTATGAACGGCTGGCAGGCTCAATCTGATGACTACTCAATAGTTCAGTGTGCCATGCTTTACGGCTTAGAACTGGGACTTCAAAGGCGTTTTGAACGTCATGGAGCATATTAGATGTTCCAAGAGTTGAAGTTAATATTTCAAGGAAATGCCCGGGTTGAGAGATATGAAGTCTCCAACAAATTTTATAGCTACAAGATGGAGGAGAACAGTTCTGTCAGTGGACACATAATCAAAATGTCTGGATATCATAACCACTTGACTTAGGTGGGAGTTGAACTTCCAGTTGATAGTGTTATTGACAGAGTTCTTCAATCACTGCCACCAAGCTACAAAGGCTTCGTGATGAACTATAATATGCAAGGATGAATAAAACGATTCCTGAGCTCTTTGCAATGCTTAAGGCCGCGGAGGTAGAAATCAAGAAGGAGCATCAAGTGTTGATGGTTAACAAGACCACCAGTTTCAAGAAAAAGGGCAAGGGGAAGAAAGGGAACTTCAAGAAGAATGGCAAGCAAGTTGCCACTCCTGGGAAGAAGCCCAAAGCTAGACCCAAGCCTGAAACTAAGTGCTTCTACTCCAAAGGGACTGGTCACTGGAAGCGCAACTGCCCCAAATACTTGGCGGATAAAGTGCTCGTAGCAGCGCCTGGCGGATAAAGATGGCAAAGTGAACAAAGGTATATTTGATATACATGTTATTGATGTGTACCTTACTAATGCTTGTAGCAGCGCCTGGTATTTGATACTGGTTCGATTTCTCATATTTGTAACTCGAAACAGGAGCTGCGGAATAAACGAAGATTGGCTAAGGGCGAGGTGACGATGCGCGTCGGAAATGTTTCCAAGGTCGATATGATCGCCGTCGGCACCTACCTCTAGATCTACCTTCGTGATTAGTTTTAGATCTAAATAATTGTTATTTGGTGCCACCGTTGAGCATGAAAATTATATCTGGATCTTGTTTATTGCGAGACGGTTATTCATTTAAATCAGAGAATAATGGTTGTTATATTTATATGAGTAATATCTTTTAGGGTCATGCACCCTTGATGAATGGTCTGTTCTTATCGAATCTCGGTCGTAGTGATACACATGTTCATAATATTGATGCCAAAAGATGCAAAGTTGATAATGAAAGTGCAACATATTTGTGGCATTGTTTTTTAGGTCATATTGGTGTAAAGCACATGAAGAAACTCCATACGGATGGACTTTGGGAATCACTTGATTATGAATCATTTGATACTTGCGAACCATGCCTCATGGGCAAGATGACTAAAACTTCGTTCTCCGGAACAATGGAGCGAGCTAATGACTTATTGGAAATAATACATATCGATGTAGTCTGATGAGTGTTGAGGCACACGGCCGGTATCGTTATTTTCTGACCTTCACAGATGATTTGAGTAGGTATGGGTGTATCTACTTGATGAAACACAAGTCTGAAGCATTTGAAAAGTTCAAAGAATTTCAGAGTGAAGTGGAGAATCACCATAACAAGAAAATAAAGTTTCTACAATCTGATCGTGGAGGCAAATATTTGAGTTACGAGTTTGGCCTTCATTTAAAACAATGTGGAATTGTTTCACTACTCACGCCACCTGGAACACCAGAGCGTAATGGGAGAAAGGAAAGGGGGGCGCCTCCCTCTCGTGCCTTTCCCCCGCCCCTAAACATGGTAGGGGGTGCCACTTGGGAGGAGACCCCAAGTAGGATTCGGCCTACTTGGGGCACTGTTGAAGGGTGAAAACCTAGAGGGGATCTTTTCACACTTGGAGGGGGAAAGAGCAAGAACACACAAGAACACAAGGAGGAAATCACTCTAACAAACCCAACTCACATATCTACTAGAGTAGCATACAGGAGATACACAAGAATACATGAACAATTCAAGGAAAATAACACTCGGTAAAGTTCTCCCCACTCCTAGGTGATGAGGTCTTGATGTTGATCTTCTCCAAGAGGAGGCCTTGACAATCCAAAGGATTCTTCCCAAGGTGGGGCTTGATCTCCAAGAGGAGGGGATACAAGGAGCAAAGCTCTCTAGTGTCTATCAAATACTTTGATATCCCTCTAATGAGCTAGGGGAGGTGTTTATATAGCCTAGGGACGAAATGTGAGGGAGAGGGGGATACAAGGGTCCAAAACCCAAAAATGCACGCAGGCATTCGGAGGGGTCCGGGCACCCGGGGTAAAGGGCCCCTGGCACCCGGACTGGACAGGGGCGGCTGCTCATGGGTGGCCGGGCACCCGGGCTAGCAGGGGTCGGGCACCCGGACCGGGCTGGTGGCCGGCTGGAGGGGACCGGGCACCCGGGGTGTGGTAGCCCGGGCACCCGGGGGTGGAGCAGCAGCTCCCAGCGCGGAGGGGGGCACCCGGGGCAAGTTGGCCAGGCACCCGGGGTGCTACCCAGGTTTCGGCCGGGCACCCGGGGCACCCGGGGAGTGTAGAGGGCCTGCTCGGGGTGGTGGCCGGAGGCCCGGGCACCCAGGGGAAGGAGGGCCGGGCACCCGGGGTGTCCAGGCACTTGTGCCTTCTCCGTAGCTTCGGTCGTTCTTCTCCCTCCGTCTTCTCTGTGGCTACTTGGGTCTTCGTGCTATCCTCTTCATGATCAGCACCTTGATATCTAATCATGCACAACACTTCCATTTGAGGTAGGACCCATCTCTCGTGTGAATTTGAATGGAGCTCGAAGAGGAAGGAGTTCACCTCGTTCTCGATGGCGCGTGCACGTGCTCTTGTCATTGGTCCTCTCGGTGCTTGTGGTGGTGATGGAGTGTCCGTGTGGGTGGTCGAGGGATGCTCCACATCATCTCCCCCCCCTGGGAGAGATCCGTCCACGGATCATGCTCTTCATCACCATGGTACTTGGCCAAGTCTTTGACGATGAAGATGTCACTTACGTTGTACTTGTCACGTGGAATGTCGACCTTGTAGGCGTTGTCGTTGTAGCGTGCGAGCACCTTGAATGGTCCATCGACTCTCGGAAGTAGCTTGGACTTGCGCTCCTTGGGGAAGCAGTCCTTGCAGAGATGTATCCATACTAGATCTCCCGGTTGGAACACCATCGGTGACTTGTTGATATTGAGCTTCGAGGCGAGGCGGTGTACTTGACGCACGATTGTGGAACGTGTTTCTACATGCATCTTCTTGCGGTAGGTGGCTCTTGAGCTAGCGTCCATGTTTGCTCGTTCTTGAAGCGGTGGAGGGAGGATGTCCAATGGCGACAAAGGGTTGAAGCCGTACACAACCTCAAAGGGGGACTTGCCGGTCGTAGAGTGTGTTGCGCGGTTGTAGGCGTACTCGGCGATGGGTAAGAACTCCTCCCACTCCTTGATATTCTTCTTGATCAACATGCGTAGGAGAGTGGCGGCGTCCAGTTGGTGACTTCTGTTTGGCCATCGGTTTGAGGATGATATGTCGTGGAGAAGAGTAGCTTGATTCCGAGCTTGGCGCATAACGTCTTTCAAAAGTAGCTTAAGAACTTGATGTCTCGGTCCGTGATACGTCTCCAACGTATCTATAATTTTTTGATTGTTTTGTGCTATTATATTATCCATCTAGGATGTTTTATATGCTATTTTATATGATTTTTGGGACTAACCTATTAACCTAGAGCCCAGTGCCAGTTTCTGTTTTTTCCTTATTTTTGAGTATCGCAGAAAAGGAAAACCAAACGGAGTCCAATTGACCTGAAATTTCACGAAGGTTGTTTTGGACCAGAAGAAGCCCAGGGAGTATAGGAGATGGGCCAGAGGAGTCCCAAGGCACCCACGAGGGTGGGGGCGCGCCCTACCCCCCTGGGCGCGCCCCCTACCTCATGGTCGCCTCGGAGACCCCCCCTGACTTGTTCCCGACGCCAAAACCTCTTATATATACAAAAAAATTAGAACATAACCTAGATCAAGAGTTCCGCCGCCGCAAGCCTCTGTAGCCACCAAAAACCAATTGGGACCCTGTTCCGGCACCCTGCCGGAGGGGGGATCCATCACCGGTGGCCATCTTCATTATCCCGGCGCTCTCCATGACGAGGAGGGAGTAGTTCACCCTCGGGGCTGAGGGTATGTACCAGTAGCTATGTGTTTGATCTCTCTCTCTCTCGTGTTCTTGATTCGGCACGATCTTGATGTATCGCAAGCTTTGTTATTATAGTTGGATCTTATGATGTTTCTCCCCCTCTACTCTCTTTTAATGAATTGAGTTTTCCCTTTGAAGTTATCTTATCGGATTGAGTCTTTATGGATTTGAGAATGCTTGATGTATGTCTTGCATGTGCTTATCTGTGGTGACAATGGGATATTCACGTGATCTACTTGATGTATGTTTTGGTGATCAACTTGTGGGTTCCGTGACCTCGTGAACTTATGCATAGGGGTTGGCACACGTTTTCGTCTTGACTCTCCAGTAGAAACTTTGAGGCACTCTTTGAAGTTCTTTGTGTTGGTTGAATAGATGAATCTGAGATTGTGTGATGCATATCGTATAATCATACCCACGGATACTTGAGGTGACATTGGAGTATCTAGGTGACATTAGGGTTTTGGTTGATTTGTGTCTTAAGGTGTTATTCTAGTACGAACTCTTGAATAGATCGATCAGAAAGAATAACTTTGAGGTGGTTTCGTACCCTGCCATAATCTCTTCGTTTGTTCTCCGCTATTAGTGACTTTGGAGTGACTCTTTGTTGCATGCTGAGGGATAGTTATATGATCCAATTATGTTATTCTTGTTGAGAGAACTTGCACTAGTGAAAGTATGAACCCTAGGCCTTGTTTCAACGCATTGCAATACCGTTTGTGCTCACTTTTATCATTAGTTACCTTGCTGTTTTTATATTTTCATATTACAAAAACCTATATCTACCATCCATATTGCACTTGTATCACCATCTCTTCGCCGAACTAGTGCACCTATACAATTTACCATTGTATTGGGTGTGTTGGGGACATAAGAGACTCTTTGTTATTTGGTTGTAGGGTTGTTTGGGAGAGACCATCTTCATCCTATGCCTCCCACAGATTGATAAACCTTAGGTCATCCACTTGAGGGAAATTTGCTACTGTCCTACAAACCTCTGCACTTGGAGGCCCAACAATGTCTACAAGACGAAGGTTGCGTAGTAGACATCAGTCCGACACAATTGTCTTTGGCACTCCATGTAACCTCAAGATTTCCCTACAAAAAATATTTGCAACATGTGAAGCATCATCGATCTTATTGCAAGGGATAAAATGAGCCATTTTAGAGAATCACTCAACAACAACAAATACAGAGGCCTTGCCATTTTGAGTCCTAGGTAATCCAAGCACAAAATCCATGCTAATATCCTCCCAAGGTTGATGTGGAATAGGTAGTGGCATATGTAAATCATGGGATTGAGATTGTGACTTAGCTTTGCGGCATGTAGAGCATAGGTTGGTGAAGCATGAGACGTCGCGGAACATCTTGGGCCAAAAATAGTTCTTGGAGAGCGTGGCAAAAGTCTTGTCGCATCCAAGGTGTCCCATGAGTCCGCCTCCATGAGCCTCTTGCAAAAGTAACAAACGAAGAGAAGATTCGGGAATGCATAGCTTGTTAGCTCTCATTAGATAACCATCTTTTATATAGTATCGTTCCCAAGATGTATGCGTCACACACTTAGCAAAAGGAGTAACAAAAGTCACATCATGCTCATACAAATCTTTGATATGTTCAAATCCAACAACATTCAATTCAAGTCGAGTAATTAACATGCATTTGCGGGAAAGAGCATCGGCCACAACATCCTCTTTGCCCTTAATGTACTTGATCACATAGGGGAAAAATTCAATAAATTCACTCCATTTAGCATGCCGTTTATTCAACTTGGTTTGGCCTTTAAGGTACTTAAGGTTTTCATGATCGGTATGTATGACAAACTCATGGGGCGAAGATAATGCTCCCAAACATGCAACACATGCACTAAAGCATACAATTCTTTGTCATAGATGGGATAATTAAGTTGAGCACCAGAAAGTTTTTCACTAAAATATGCAATGGCTCGCTTTTCTTGCATCAAAACTCCACCAATTCCATTACCACTAGCATCACAATGAACCTCAAAAGTTTTTTCAAAGTTAGGCAAATCAAGAATTGGAGCATGAGTAAGTAAAGATTTGAGCTCATCAAATGCGGTAGATTACAAAGGTCCCCGAACAAAAGGAGCATTTTTCTTACTCAAGGCATGCAACGGTGCGGCAATAGTGCAAAAGTCTTTCACAAAGCGACGATAGAAACCCGCAAGGCCAAGAAAACTACGCACTTGTTGCAAATTTGTGGGTTGTGGCCAAGTTTTAATTGCTTCAGTTTTAGATTCATCAACATGGACACCCTTTGAGGACACAACGAAACCTAAGAAAACAAGCTTGTAAACTCCAAAAGTGCATTTTTTCATGTTTGCATAAAGACGTTTGAAAGATCGAGGATGTCGCCTAGAGGGGGGTGAATAAGCGCTTTAAAATAATTACGGTTTAGGCTTGAAAAAATGCGGAATAAACCTAACGGTTAATTTGTCAAGCACAAAACCTAAAACAACTAGGCTCACCTAGTGCACCAACAACTTATGCTAAGCAAGATAAACAACTAAGTGATAGCAAGATATATGACAAGAAACAATATGGCTATCACAAAGTAAAGTGCATAAGTAAAGGGCTCGGGTAAGAGATAACCGAGGCATGCAGAGACAACGATGTATCCCGAAGTTCACACACTTGCGGATGCTAATCTCCGTTTGGAGCGGCGTGGAGGCACAATGCTCCCCAAGAAGCCACTAGTGCCACCGTAATCTCCTCACGCCCTCGCACAATGCAAGATGCCGTGATTCCACTAAGGGACCCTTTAGGGCGGTCACCGAACCCGTACAAATGGCAACCCTTGGGGGCGGTCACCGAACCCGTACACTTTGGCAACCCTTGGGGGCGGTCACCCGTACCCGTCAAATTGCTCGGGGCGATCTCCACAACCTAATTGGAGACCCCGACGCTTGCCCGGAGCTTTACACCACAATGATTGAGCTCCGAGCACCACCAACCGTCTAGGGCACCCAAGCGCCCAATAGGAACAAGCTCAAGGGTACCAAGCACCCAAGAGTAATAAGCTTCTCAACTTGTAACTTCCACGTATCACTGTGGAGAACTCAAACCGATGCACCGAATGCAATGGCAAGGGCACACGGAGTGCCCAAGTCCTTCTCTCTCAAATCCCATCGAAGCAACTAATGCTAGGGAGGAAAATGAGAGGAAGAACAAGAAGGAGAACACCAAGAACTCCAAGATCTAGATCCAAGGGGTTCCCCTCACATAGAGGAGGAAGTGATTGGTGGAAATGTGGATCTAGATCTCCTCACTCTTTTCCCTCAAAAACTAGCAAGAACCCATGGAGGGATTGAGAGTTAGCAAGCTCGAAGAAGGTCAACAATGGGGGAAGAACACGAGCTCAAAGGATTGGATTCATTGGGGAAGAAGACCCCCTTTTATAGGAGGGGGAAAATCCAACCGTTATGCTCACAGCCCGCACAGAGCGGTACTACCGCTCCTACGAGCGTTACTACCGCTAGGGCGGCAGAAGCCCAATGAAACAACACTGCAAAGGGGCAACAGGGCGGTACTACCGCCTGCCCTTGCGGTACTACCGCGCGATCATGGAAGAAAAATAATAATTGCCGGGCCTACAACCGCTGGAGCTAGCTACAAGAAAAAGTCGGCACGGTACTCTCGCTCACAGGGAGCAGTACTATCGCGTAAGGGTGGATGTAAAAAATTACATCCGCGCCTACTACCGCACGCAACAGCGCCAGGACACGAGGCAGCGGTACTACTGCTCACCAGGAGCGGTACTACCGCGTAGGGCACAGAAGTAAAAAATTACTTCCGCGCCTACTTCCGTGCGCGCCAGCGTTCTGGGCTAGAGGCAGCGGTACTACCGCTCAGCAGGAGAGGTACTACCACTGGCCCCTGCGGTACTACCGCTCCCTTGAGCAGTACTACCGCACGCCACAGAGGCTTTAGCACTTGGATGCCTTCACAACGCAGCTAGAGACAACAGACGGATCCAATAAAACCAGAACTGCCATAACTTCTGCAAATGAGCTCCGAATTGAGCAAATGCAGCTATAGTAAGAAGAGGCAGGGGAGGTATGCCTAACAAAAACAGGAGTGAAACCTCCAACAGAGAAGAACCGGCATAACCTCCAACATCGAAAACATCATAGAAGATGCAAGTGAACTCCGTTTTCGATGAACTCGAGCTTATCATCAAGATGACCATAAGCTCTAAGACACACAAAGAGAACCAAATAAGAACCAAGAAAGATGATGCAAGGATGCAATGGTTTGAGCTCTCTACGAATGACACGATCAAGCTACTCATCGACAGCCCCCCCCCCCCTTGATAGTACGGCAATCGATCCTATAACCCGGTCTCCCAACTACCACCATGAGATCGGTAAAATAGAAAACCTATCAAGGGCAAACCTTTGCCTTGCACATGGTCCACTTGAGCTAGATGATGACGATCTTGACTCCCTCAAGTTGGACCACCTTTCTTGATTGCGTTGGCTCGATGAAGACTAGTTGATTGCTCCCCCATACTCCACTATGGGTGAGCCAATCTTCCGCACATCTTCACAAGTCCATTGTCGCCACAATGGACGGCAAGCTTCAAGCATTTGATCTCTTCGTGATGCTCCACTTGAACTTGCACACCACAACCTAACCCCACAAAGAACTCTCACGAATACCATGGGTTAGCACACAAAGCGTAATGGACAATGCTTACCATACCATGGGATCACTTGATCCCTCGGTACATCTTGTGCGCTTTGTGTGTTGAATCTTTCCAACTCTCTTCATTTGGATGATGTCTTGAAGGTAGACATGATTATCACACAATCTTCTTCTTCAAGACATGCTTGTAATAAGCTCAACACTCACATGACCGATCTTTTGATAATTCCTTAATAGCACCTTGGTCAAATCATAAACTCCTTAAAACCAACACATGGACTTCAAGAAAAGCCTATGGACAAATCCTTCAAATATAACTCAATGCAACCATTAGTCCATAGATAATGTCATCAATTACCAAAACCACACATGGGGGCACCGCATGTCCTTTCAACGTTCCTTGCGAAGAGTTTGCAAAATGGCCCTAACATGATTTACATGATCTTTGAAGGATTTGCTAAAAACAAGTATGTCGTCAAAGTAGACCACAACAAACACTCCAATGTATAGAAGAAGCATGAAATGCATAAGACGCGTGAAAGTACCAGGAGCTTCTGATAAACCCATAGGCATAACTAACCACTCGTACAAGCCAAATTTAGTTTAAAAGTGGTTTTCCATTCATCACCTTCTTGTATGCGGATTTGATAGTAACCACTCTTGAGATCAATTTTTGAGAAAATAGTGGCACTGCTAAACTCATCTAGCATATCATCAAGGCGAGGTATGGGATGTCTATGTCGAACGGTGATAGCATTGATGGGTCTACAATTGGAGCACATGCGAAAACTACCATCTTGCTTAGGCACAAGGATAACCAGAATGGCACAGGGGCTTAAGCTTTCACGTACATGACTGTTGTCGATGAGTTGTTGTACTTGCCGTTGGATCTCCTTAGTTTCTTTGGGGTTGACGCGGTATGGAGCCTTGTTAGGAAGAGGTGCACCGGGGATGAGGACGATCCAGTGTTCAATGCCACGTAGAGGAGGAAGACCGGGAGATAGCTCTTTGGGGAAGACATCCTCAAATTCCTACAACAAGTTAGAGAACACTAGAGGAAGAGGATTAGGAGTGTTAGTTTTTGCCACCCCATCTTTGCATAGTAGGACATAGTGGATGACACTCGATGGGTTCTCACACACTTCTCTCATCTCTCTTTTTGTGGCTAGGAGGACTAAGTTTTTCTCTCTTGGCGAAGAGTCGCTCAATTTGGGCTTGTGGCGCTCACTTTCTTTGTGGTGGTTCACTCTCTCACTAGTATCTCCATGATGTGTGGATGCTTGCTTGTCGGCGATCACTTGGCGTGGTGACATTGGTCGAAGCACATACTCCTTGCCCTTCATCTTGAAGCTATAGTGGTTAGTTCTTCCGTTGTGGATGATGCCACGGTCGAATTTCCAAGGTCTTCCCAAAAGAAGATGGCACACGGACATAGGAACCATGTCGCACTCCAAGGTGTCCTCGTAGGCGCCGATCTTGAAGGAAACTTGCACCATATGCTCCACTTGAATAGTGCTGGAGTCGCTTAGCCAGTGCACCTTATAGGGACGAGGGTGCTTCTTCTTGACCAATTGCAGCTTGGAACATAGCTCTTCACTTGCCAAGTTGTGACAACTCCCTCCGTCGATGATGACTTTCACGGAACGCCCGTTGATGCCGGCCTTGGTGTGGAAGATGTGGCACCATTGGTCTTCTTCTTGGTGATGTTGGAGCATCAAGACCTTGGAGACCACGAGAGAGGGACTTGAATCATTGTCACAAAACACTTGATCATCTTCATCTTCGTTCACGCGCCGGTGCATGGCCACGTGCTCAAGAGCTTCCATTTCTTCTTCACTCATCGAGTTGTATGTGCCATCATCGTTGAAGATCATGGTTCGCTTGTTGGTGCATCCGAAGGACTTGTGTCCTCGGCCACCACATGTGAAGCACTTGAATGAACTTGTCTTGACGGGGTCATTTGGTGGCGCCAAAGATGAGGAAGTCTTGGATTTGTAGGTGCTTGCCGGAGGACGAGTCGAGGAAGGCGTAGCTTGCTTGGAACTTGACTTGTCATCGGTACTTGGTGATGCTCTAGTTGAGGTAGGAGGTGCCGAAGTCACAGGATCTTGAGAGTAGGAGCCGTAGGTCTTGGACGAGTACTTGGCGTATTTGAAGTCATCTTGCACTTGTTGCTCGACCTTGGTCGCTTGATGAACTAGCTCGAGAAGGTTTGAGTATGGTTGGAAGTCGGCAATCCACTTGATTGGGTGGTTGAGGCCGTTCAAGAAGCGCGCCATAGTTTGCTCATCATCTTCCTTACATTGGCTCGTATCATGGCAACTTCCATTTCTTGGTAGTATTCTTCCACCGTCTTCGTGCCTTGCTTGAGGAGTTGCAACTTCTTGAAGAGATCACGGGTGTAGTGTGTAGGCATGAAGCGAGCTCTCATGACATCCTTCATTTCCGTCCAAGTTGTGATTGGTGGTTCGCCTCTTGTTTGTCGCCGCTCGATCACTTGTTCCCACCAAATGAGGACGTAGTCTTGAAACTCAAGGGAGTCCATGGCAATCTTCTTTTCCTGGTCATAGTTGTGAAGACGGAATATCTTGTCCACCTTCAAGGCCCATGAGAGATATACTTCGGGATCATTACTTCCGGAGAACTTGGGCATGGTGAACTTGAGCTTGCCGTAGCAGAGTTCTTCATCATAGTGACGGTTTTGATATCGCTCTTGCCGTGGAGGAAGGTCCTCAAATGCTCGTTCCTCAAGATGTCGCTCTTGGCGTGGAGGAGGGTCTTGAAGCACTTGTTCCACTTGGTGTCGTTCTTGTCATGGAGGAGGACGAGGAATATGCGCTTGGTTTCGCCTTTCTTGTTGCTCTTCGCGTTGGGCGGCTTCTTCTTGTCGTGCTTGACGAAGTGCTTCCTCTTGTTCATGCACTTGGCGGTTGCGCTCTTCGACGGCTCTAGTGTCCTCGCGGAGTGCGCATTGTTCTTCGAGTGCTTGAGCTTCATGGCATTCTTGAGCTTGTCAGATTGCATCACCGGCTTGAGGTTCTTAACGTTGCACTTTTGGAGGTATTTGTCTTGCTCCATTGCTTCTTGTTCTTTTCGTCGCGTCCTATCACGCACTCGAACTCGATCTTGTAAGCCATTGCCATGGAATGGATTTTATGAGCTTCGCGACCTTGGGGATCATCCCGTCGATGAAAGCGGGCTCGGGGAGGACTTGTATCGTAAGAGGAGTAGTCTGAAGATTGCCGACTTGAGCGGTGGCTTGAGTGTCGCCATCTTGACGAAGATGATGAGGAAGATGGGCGTCCCACGATCATGTTGCGGAGTTCTTCCATTTGTGTGGTGAACTTGGCGTTGATGTAGTCGCGGTTCATTGCTTCCGATTGACGAAGGTCGGTGGCGAGTTGCTCCATGCGTTCACCCAAGGCTTCACTTTCTTGATGTAGAGCTCCTTGCACGATGAAGAAGTGGTTCTTGGTGACGTAGTTGTGATCATCACCTTGCTCCTCGAAAACTGGGTTAGCCAAAGAACCTGGCCCATCCATCATAACCAAGTGGGGTGAGTAGGAAAATGAGAGAACAATACCGACATTACCTTTTCTGAGGATTGAGGATGTATCAAGTGTCACTCAATGTAATGCCACAATAGGAGAATTGGTACCGGGTTTGTTTCTCACACCTAGACAAGTAAAGCTTATGGAGTAGCTCGGTTAGGATGGTGGCAAAAATTTCAAGCAAATGTTAGGCAAGATATCGATAAGGTTGAGAAGGTGCACAAAATTGCAAGTAAAGCAAATAGATCAAACCCAAGAATATCACTAGGAACACACACACGGAAGATAGATGGGATCCGCACAACCAAGGAGTGAGCTCAAAATGTGTAACCACGGAAAATGCTCTCGTTGTACGGATGCTAGAGAGACGCTAGCTCGATTGGTCAAATGGGCAAGATACACTTGTGCACCAACCTATGAGAGAAACGTGTCGTCTTAAATCCCAACTATGCTATGTATGCGGTGACCACGATGATATGTCTATGCAAAATGGCTCAATGCTATTGCTTACAAGCTCTTTGTTTCTCCTCTTTTGCTTAAAAGCTTTTCTATCTTTCTGTTTTTTTCTATGCTTGATGCTCGAGCCAAATATGATATGAGACAAGTATGTAAGATATGCACGGGAGAGACTTATGGCACTAAGATGATAACAAGATCACTACGGTGCATAATAGTGTGGCCTGGCAATTCTCAACTCGCTAGTCTCGATGGGTAAGTGACGCAAAAAGGCTCGGGTTATCAATGCAAAAGCAAGTGTATGAAGTAAGTGTCGTCGAGATTACCGTCCTTTCTTACGGTTAGCGGTGTCAACGGTGAAGATCGTTGGCGAAGATGACTCTGAGGCGATGATGAATGGCGGTGATGTCGATGGCACACGTTCCTAAGTAGCCAAATACCTTAGGAAACGGAAACCGCAACTCAAAATCAATCAAATGTGGAAGGTGGGTGCTTTTATGATGAATTTTTTGATGGGGGCTAATGGTGGTGGTAATGATATATGTGGATGGGGGATGTCAAGAGCTTCCAAACGACCTAAAGAACATGAAAAACGGACTTCGGGGTGGAAGTTATGGCCAATATGGTGTTGTTGGTGGGCTGATTCGGGGGGGTGCGGGCACCCGGGGTGGGAGGTGCGGGTGCCCGAGGTGGTCAGCGGGAATTGGCCCGGAGGTGCGGGCACCCGAGGGTTCGGGGTGCGGGCACCCGGTGGTGGCCGATTTGGGCGGAAAATTTTGGGGAAAACCTAAATTCGGTGGATTTCGTGGTGGGAAGTGTGGGGATTGATGGGTAGGGGCTAGATCCACTTGCCAAACAACAAATCCATGGACCAAAACAACCAAATCTCACAAGATCCAACAAATTGCAAGAAAAAAATTTGGGGGGCTATTTTTGTGGGGATTTTCGAATTAGGACGAAAAAACAACAAAACAAGCTAGCAAATGGCGGGATGGGACTCCAAGATGTGAATCAACCTTGCTCATGATACCAAGATGTTGTAGGGTGAAACCCCAGAGGGGATCTTTTCACACTTGGAGGGGGGAAAGAGCAAGAACACACAAGAACACAAGGAGGAAATCACTCTAACAAACCCAAATCACACATCAACTAGAGTAGCATACAAGAGATCCACAAGAATACATGAACAATTCAAGGAAAATAGCACTAGGTAAAGTTCTTCCTACTCCTAGGAGATGAGGTCTTGATGTTGATCTTCTCCAAGAGGAGGCCTTGACAATCCAAAGGATTCTTCCCAAGGTGGGGGCTTGATCTCCAAGAGGAGGGGATACAAGGAGCAAAGCTCTCTAGTGTCTATCAAATATTTTGCTATCCCTCTAATGAGCTAGGGGAGGTGTTTATATATCCTAGGGACGAAATATGAGGGAGAGGGGGATACAAGGGTCCAAAACCCAAAAATGCACGCAGGCATTCGGAGGGGTCCGGGCACCCGGACCGGACAGGGGCGGCTGCTCATGGGTGGCCGGGCACCCGGACCGGGCTGGTGGCCGGCTGGAGGGGACCGGGCACCCGGGGTGGAGCAGCAGCTCCCAGCGTGGGGGAGCCGGGCACCTGGGGCGCCTCCCAGGTTTCGGCCGGGCACCCGGGGTGTGCAGAGGGCCTGCCCGGGGTGGTGGCCGGAGGCCCGGGCACCCGGGGGAAGGAGGGCCGGGCACCCAGGGTGTCCAGGCGCTTGTGCCTTCCCTGTAGCTTCGCGCTTCGCTCGTTCTTCTCCCTCCGTATTCTCTGCGGCTGCTTGGGTCTTCATGCTATCCTCTTCATGATCAACACCTTGATATCTAATCATGCACAACACTTCCATTTGAGGTAGGACCCAAATCTCGTGTGAATTTGAATGAGCTCGAAGAGGAAGGAGTTCACCTCGTTCTCGATGGCGCGTGCATGTGCTCTTGTCATTGGTCCTCTCGGTGCTTGCGGTGGTGATGGAGTGTGTGTGTTGGTGGACGAGGGATGCTCCGCATCAGGTGCCCTCCTGGCTGCTCCCTCCCCCCACCTATATATATATGTGGGACGGGGCGCCTAGAAGTTCTAGAACAATTTCTTAGCCGTGTGCGGCGCCCCCCTCCACTGTTTACATCCCTGGTCATATTTTCGTAGTGCTTAGGCGAAGGCCTACGGAGATAGCTTCACCATCATCGTCACCACGCCGTCGTGCTGCCAGAACTCATCCACTACCTCGCCGTCTTGCTGGATCAATAAGGCGGAGGACGTCATCGAGTTGAACATGTGTTGAATGTGGAGGTGTCGTACGTTCGGTACTCGATCAGTTGGAACACGAAGAAGTTCGACTACATCAACCGCGTTGTAAAACGCTTCCGCTTACGGTCTACGAGGGTACATAGACACACTCTCCCGTCTTGTTGCTATGCATGACTTGAGCATTTATTGTCATATTGCTTTGCATGATCGTAAGATAGCTAGCATGATGTTTTCATGGCTTGTCCATTTTTTTGATGTCATCGCTAGGCTAGATCATTGCACATCCCGGTACACCGCCGGAGGCATTCATATAGAGTCATATCTTTGTTCTAGATATCGAGTTGTAATATTGAGTTGTAAGTAAATAGAAGTGTGATGATCATCATTATTAGAGCATTGCCCCAGTGAGGAAAGGATGATGGAGACTATGATTCCCCCACAAAGTCGGGATGAGACTCCGGACGAAAAAAATAAAAAAAATAAAAAAAGAGAAGGCCCAAAAAAAAGAGAAAAAAAGAAAAGAAAAAATGAGAGAAAAAGAGAGAAGAGGCAATGTTACTATCCTTTTACCACACTTGTGCTTCAAAGTAGCACCATGTTCTTCATATAGAGAGTCTCTTGAGTTATCACTTTCATATACTAGTGGGAATTTTCATTATAGAACTTGGCTTGTATATTCCAACGATGGGCTTCCTCAAATGCCCTAGGTCTTCATGAGCAAGCAAGTTGGATGCACACCCACTTAGTTTCAGTTTGAGCTTTCATACACCTATAGCTCTAGTGCATCCGTTGCATGGCAATCCCTACTCCTCACATTGACATCAATTGATGGGCATCTCCATAGCCCGTTGATTAGCCGCGTCGATGTGAGACTTTCTCCTTTTTTTGTCTTCTCCACATAACCCCCATCATCATATTCTATTGCACCTATAGTGCTATGTCCATGGCTCACGCTCATGTATTGCGTGAAAGTTGAAAAGGTTTGAGAAACGTCAAAAGTATGAAACAATTGCTTGGCTTGTCATCGGGGTTGTGCATGATGTGAATATTTTGTGTGGTGAAGATGGAGCATAGCCAGACTATATGATTTTGTAGGGATGAGCTTTCTTTGGCTATGTTATTTCAATAAGAGATAATTGCTTGGTTGGTATGCTTGAAGTATTATTGTTTTTATCTCAAAGGATAGACTATTGCTTTGAATCACTCGTGTCTTCATATTCATGCCATGATTAGATACATGATCAAGATTATGCTACATAGCATTCCACATCAAAAAAAATTATCATTTACCTACTCGAGGACGAGCAGGAATTAATCTTGGGGATGCTGATACGTCTCCGTCGTATCTATAATTTTTTATTGTTCCATGCCAATATTCTACAACTTTCATATACTTTTGGCAACTTTTTATACTATTTTTGGGACTAACATATTGATCCAGTGCCCAGTGCCAGTTCCTGTTTATTGCATGTTTTATGTTTCGCAGAATATCCATATCAAACGGAATCCAAACGGGATAAAAACGGACGGAGCATATTTTTGGAATATTTGGAAAATTCCGGAAGAAAAATCCACGCGAGACGGTGCCCGAGGTGGCCACAAGGTAGGGGGCGCGCCCCTGACCCTCGTGGGCCACCCGTAAGGCGGTTGATGCCCTTCTTCGGCCGCAAGAAAGCTATTTTTTGGTAAAAAAATCACGACGAAGGTTTCAGTCCAATCGGAGTTACGGATCTCCATATATATACGAAACGGTGAAAGGGCACCAGAACATAACGCAGAAACAGAGAGAGACAGAGAGACAGATCCAATCTCGGAGGGGCTCTTGCCCCTCCCACGCCATGGAGGCCAAGGACCTGAGGGGAAACCCTTCTCCCATCAGGGAGGAGGTCAAGGAAGAAGAAGACGAAGGGGCCCCCTCTCCCCTTCTCTTCCGGTGGCGCCGGAACGCTGCCGTGGCCATCATCATCACCGCAATCTTCACCAACAACTTCACCGCCATCATCACCAACTCTTCCCCCCTCTATGCAGCGGTGTAACCTCTCTCTTACCCGCTGTAATCTCTACTTAAACATGGTGCTTAACGCTATATATTATTTCCCAATGATGTATGGCTATCCTGTGATGTTTGAGTAGATCCGTTTTGTCCTATGGGCTATTTGATGATCAAGATTGGTTTGAGTTGCATGTTTTATTATTGGTGTTGTCCTATGGTGCTCTCCGTGTCGTGCAAGCGTGAGGGATTACCGCTGTAGGGTTTGCAATATGTTCATGATTTGCTTATGGTGGGTGGCGTGAGTGACAGAAGCACAGACCCGAGTAAGTAGGTTGTTTGCGTATGGGATAAAGAGGACTTGATACTTTAATGCTATGGTTGGGTTTTACCTTAATGATCTTTAGTAGTTGCGGATGCTTGCTAGAGTTCCAATCATAAGTGCATATAATCCAAGTAGAGAAAGTATGTTAGCTTATGCCTCTCCCTCAAATAAAATTGCAATAATGATTACCGGTCTAGTTATCGATTGCCTAGGGACAAATAACTTTCTCGTGACAAAAAGCTCTCTATTAAAACTAATTTAGTTGTGTCTTTATCTAAACAGACCCTACATTTTATTTTCACGCTCTTTATTTTCTTGCAAACCTATCCAAAAACACCTACAAAGTACTTCTAGTTTCATACTTGTTTCCGGTAAAGCGAACGTTAAGCGTGCGTAGAGTTGTATCGGTGGTCGATAGAACTTGAGGGAATATTTGTTCTACCTTTAGCTCCTCGTTGGGTTCAACACTCTTACTTATCGAAAGAGGCTACAATTGAACCCCTATACTTGTGGGTTATCACGAGGAGCCTCGGGAGGCCGCCTTGCGAGAAGGACTCGGGAGGCCGCCTTGCGATAAGGCCTCGTGAGGCTCCTATGACACCTCCAATCCGCCTGGGGCGCCTGCTGATGTATGCCTCACGAGGTGAGGGCCTCGCGGGGCGTCTTGCTCATGAAGCTTGGTGGTGGGACATTCGTTGGGCCCTCGATATGCGCGGCGCACTAGGCCGTAGGCAGACAGGCCTGGGTATCCCCGGTCCCACGGGCCAGACAAAACCCCACGCACACATGCACGTGTAGCTGCTCTCTCCTTGCGCTTTGCCAGGGAAGAGCGCTCCTTGTATTCGTGCTCCCTGTATTTTACGCTTCTTAGCGGCCCGAACCTGGGTAAATATTGCAGCGTCATCTGTTTGTTCCTATTCTTTGCGTTTGGTGTGTTCCCCTCGCCGAACGACAAAGGGGCCAAGCCACCCCATGGATAGCCGATCCGCACCAGCATCTTTGGCGTGCTGGTAGGGGTTAACACCGGCGTGGACCTGGACAACAGGCAGCGCTTCGACTTCATCGAGCTTCACCATCATCAACCATCCATGGCGCCCAAGAAGAAGGGCTCCAAGGTGACACCAAGCTATTATTTCTGATCGATCTAACCAAGAGTTCGTACTAAAATACACCATAGGATACACATCAACCAACTCTAATGTCACCTAGATACTCAATGTCACCGCGAGTATCCGTGAGCTGATTATATGATATGCATCAAACAATTTCAGATATGATTCATAATACTCAATCCAACACAAAGAACCTCAAAGAGTGCCCCAAGATTTCTACTAGAGAAACAAAGACGAGAACGTGCATCAACCCCTATGCATAGATTACCCCAATGTCACCTCGGGAATCCGCGAGTTGAGTGCCAAAACACATATCAAGTGAATCAATATGACACCCCATTGTCACCATGGGTATTCATATGCAAGACATATATAAAGTGTTCTCAAATCCATAAAAGTATTCAATCCGATATGAACGAAATCACAAAGGGAAAACTCAATTCACAACAAGATAGTGAGGGGAAAACACCATATGGTCCAACTATATTATCAAAGCCCGTGATACATCAAGATCATGACATCTTAAGAACACGAGAGAAGAGATTAAACACATAGCTACTGGTACAAACCCTCAGCCCTAAGGGTGGACTACTCCCTCCTCATCATGGTGGCCGCCAGGATGACGAAGATGGCCACCGGTGATGATTTCCCCCTCCGGCAGGGTGCCAGAACGGAGTCTAGATTGTTTTTCATGGCTACAGAGGCTTGCAGCAGTGGAACTTCTGATCTTGGGTTATTTATGATGGTTTCTCTATTTATAGGATTTTTTTGCGTCGGTTTCACGCAAAGATGGGCCTCGAGGTGAGTACAACTCACCGGGGCAAGTCGGGCCCCTCAGGCGCACCCTGGTGGGTTGTGCCCTCCTCGTGGCTCTTCTGGCCCTCCCACGAAGCTTCGGGGGTCTCTTTTGTTCCAAAAAAATCATCAAAAAGTTTCAGCTCATTTGGAGAACTTTCATTTCTACACAAAAAACAACACTATGGTAGTTCTGCTGAAAACAACGTTAGTCCGGGTTAGTTCCATGCAAATCATACCAAAACCATATAAAATTGTTGTAAACATGGCATGAATACTTCATAAATTATAGATACGTTGGAGACGTATCACCGTGCAAGCTGCCAGAGGGAGGGATGAGAAAATTCTAGCCAACTATTTCCCATTGGTGCTCAAGCCCAATGTGAGATCTTGGTTGATGAACTTGCGAGACAATTCCATTTCTTCATGGTTAGATCAATGCAACAAGTTCATTGGTGCCTCTACCGGAGGACAGAAAGGCCCAGGATTGCCCGGTGACTTGCAAGTGATCCCACAAAATGAAGGAGAAGATATGCGCAAGTACATCTAGAGATTCAGTCGTGTACACCGCATCATACTAGATGTGCACCCTGTGGGCTGTAATTACCACGTTCCATACGAACATTGATAGAGGCAAAGGTGTCCCGTCTTTCGATGAGATGGGGGCTATCATTTTGGAGGATGTCGACTTTGACGATCCGACTACGAACGTGCGAGGACGTCGCGCCTTAGCAATCGCTAAACCAACTCCGAGAGGTTATTGACCACGCCGGAGCACGATCAACCTGACCACGAAGGTCTGCTTCCTACAGGCAAACGAAGAACAAGCAAGAAACTAAGATTGCAATCTGGATATTGCGAATATAAGAGGAAAGCTTTATTGATCAAGGTGGGGTTCTGTGACGCCTTTGTCTGGTCGTTGAACACAAACGAAGTACGTGAAGTTGCAGCTATGGCGAACTTTAATCTAAACAAAACCAAAGTCTAAACGGTGCCCTAAGGGCTGTATATATGGAGGAAGAGGAGGGGAATTTCGTGGCCCCTGGGGGAGGGGTCCGAAACCAACCCTATCTGTTGTTTCCCCACACATACGAACTCTAAAAACAGCCTATACTCAAGTATTTTGAAATTACATGGGCCTGGCCCAATAATAAGGTGGCACAGCACCTATAATAGCCACTGGACGAAATTTATGAAGTGGCATCTTGTATATTTCGTCCAAGGCTTCATGCACTCATTATGGTGGCTTCAAAGTCCTGAAATCATCACTTGTAACTTCGTTCTTGTTCCCCTTGCGCATGCCATCATCTACATGCTTGGTCTTGCTCCAGTGTTCATCCCTCTTATCCATGCCACGCCCTTCATTTGTAAGCAAAACAAATGTATCCAATTTAGGCAGCATCATATTCTCATGAACATTAGAATCATTACCAAGAAACAAAAGTACCTGATAATTTAATTGGCGTGAGTGAGCTCTAGTAATTGGTCTAGTATATGTAGTAGTAGGGGTTGTGAGTGTAACAATGGTATTGATGTCCTCATCATCCCCCCCCCTTCTTGAAATGAAGTCGTCCTCGACGGAAGCTCATCTTCCTCACCCAAATAAGGCTTCAAATCTGCAATGTTAAAAGTGGGACTAACCCCAAAATCTGCAGGCAGCTCAATTTTATATGCATTATCATTTATTTTCTCTAACACCTTAAAAGGACCATCAGCACGTGGCATTAGCTTTGATTTGCGCAAATTAGGAAACCTATCATTACGCAAATGTAACCAAACAAGATCTCTTGGTGCAAAGACAACATGTTTTCTACCCTTATCTCCAGCAAGTTTATATTTAGCATTCATACGCTCAATGTTTTCCTTAGTTAACTCATGCATTTTTAAGATCAAATGAGCACATTGTTTAGCATCAAAATTAACCTTCTCGGAAGATGGGAGAGGCAACAAATCAATAGGTGCACGAGGTAGGAAACCATACACAATTTCAAAAGGGCACATCTTAGTAGTAGAATGCAATGAATGATTATAAGCAAATTCAATATGAGGCAAGCATTCTTCCCACATTTTCTTATTATTCTTCAAAACAACCCTAAGCATAGTAGACAATGTTCTATTGACTACTTCAATTTGACCATCAGTTTTGGGGTGACAAGTAGTACTAAAAAGCAGTTTAGTCCCCAACTTAGCCCATAAACATCTCCAAAAGTGGCTAAGAAATTTAGTATCACGATCGGAAACAATAGTATTTGGCACACCATGCAAGCGAATAATTTGATGAAAGAAAAAATCAGCAACATTAACAAAATCATCACTTTTATGACATGGTATAAAGTGTGCCATTTTCGAGAACCTATCCACGACAACAAATATGCTATCCCTCCCCTTCTTTGTTCGAGGTAAACCTAAAACAAAGTCCATAGATATATCCTCCCAAGGAACACTAGGTACAGGCAAAGGCATATATAAACCATGAGGATTGAGTCGTGACTTAGCTTTTTGACATGTAGTGCAGCGAGCAACAAAACGCTCAACATCCCGTCTCATCTTTGGCCAAAAGAAATGTGTAGCAAGTATCCTCCGTCTTCTTCACGCCAAAGTGTCCCATTAGTCCTCCTCCATCCGCCTCCTGCAACAACAAAAGACGAACGGAGCTAGCTAGAATGCATAGCTTGTTAGCACGAAACACAAATCCAACGTTAACGACGAACTTGTTCCATGTTCTACCTTCTTTACAATTCTGCAATACATCTTTAAATTCAGCATCATGCACATATTGATCTTTGATGGTCTCCAAACCAAATATTTTAAAGTCAAGTTGTGAAAGCATAGTATAACGACGAGACAATGCATCAGCAATAACATTATCTTTACCCTTCTTGTGTTTAATGACATAAGGGAAAGTCTCAATGAATTCAACCCATTTAGCATGTCTACGGTTCAGTTTTGCTTGACTTTTAATGTGTTTCAAAGATTCATGATCAGAATGTATAACAAATTCTTTGGGCCATAAATAATGTTGCCATGTTTTTAAGGTCCGAACAAGAGCATATAATTCTTTATCATAAGTAGAATAGTTCAGACTAGGCCCACTCAATTTTTCAGAAAAGTATGCAACAGGTTTGCCATCTTGTAATAACACACCTCCTAATCCAATTCCACTAGCATCACATTCAAGCTCAAAAGTCTTATTAAAATCAGGAAGTTGGAGTAAAGGAGCATGTGTCAACTTATCTTTCAATACCGTGAAGGTTTCTTCCTGTGCGGTGCCCCAAACAAAAGGCACATCCTGTCGGATGTGGGGTTCCGGCAAACCCTTAAGGTTCGAACACTGGGGTGTGCGCGAAGACTTTCCCTCCTACCGATCTACGCCCTAGCTCGCTAAGATCTCGCGGACGAACTCGACGAACTCGCAACACAGAAAGACACGAGATTTATACTGGTTCGGGCCACCGTTGTGGTGTAATACCCTACTCCAGTGTGGTGGTGGTGGATTGCCTCTAGGGCTGATGATGAACAGTACAAGGGAAGAACAGCCTCCTGAGGTCGAGGTGTTCTTGTGCGTACGAGCTTGTGCGCGTCTCTGGATCCGATGGCTACTACTGTGGTGGCTAGACCTATTTATAGAGGCCCTGGTCCTCTTCCCAAATATCGAGCCGGAAGGGAGCCAACAACGGCGGGCAAGTTTGAAGGGGGATAGCTAGTACAAGCTATCCTGACAAAAGCGGTCTTCGCCTGCGAAAAGCTCTGGTGGTGACGCCGTCTGGGCTCCACGATGACCTCCGTCTTGCCGTCCTCCTGGTCTTGGTCTCGTTGCACCAATATAGTAACCTTTGCTTGATGCCTCGGTACTCTTTGCCTGCGCTGGCCTCCTTAGCACCAAAGAGGAAATAAGGACGCTGCGCGCGCTAGTGCCCGCCTGGCGCCCGCCTGGTGTCGTTCGTCATGGCTCACGTCACGAGGGCCTCGTGAGGTTTGCCCCGCCTTGATATCTCCGCTCCTCGTGAGCCTGCCTGGCTCGGCCACTCCAGAGGAGGTCTTGCGTCGTCCGCCTCGCGAGGCTTGGACCCTCGCGAGGGTCTTGGATGCCTTGTTGATGAAGATGGGGCGTACGGCCTGCTGGCTTAGCCACGCCATGGGCCGCAGGCAGGCAAGTATGGGGACCCCCGTTCCCAGAACGCCAACAGTAGCCCCCGGGCCCAAGGTGCGCTCGGGCTTGGCTTCGCGGCAAAGCCAAGGGTCAAGTTCGGAGCACGGCGGGCCCCAAAAGCCTGCGGCCTCGGCTGACACGTGGCGGTTGATTGGACGTGGGCGTCTCCGCTTCCCCACGCTGCCTCGGCAACTGCACAACTTGACAAGTCCCTGCGACATGCAAGGAAAACCATCATTACCTGCGATCGTGGGAGACGCCTGTTGGCCTTCTCTTGCTATAAATGGGGAGGGGGGCGGAGCCCCAGTCGCCCATCTCTTCCTCGATTGCTTGCTCCTTCCTCCTTGCTCCACTGCTGACAACAATGGCGCCTATCAGAAGGTTTTCTGCCGAAGCGAAAGGAAAGGCTTCCCGTGATGATCCGGGGCCACTTTCGCCGAAGAAAAGGTCGATCCATCGCCGTGATGAAGCGGCGATGTAGGTGGTGACGAGGCCTTGGTGCGAGGGGCCTCCTCCGGGGTACCCACTACACTTGTACGCCCGAGCTGAGGGCTCGGGAGGACGGAGTGAAGAGCAGCGCCGCCCGCGCCGCGTCCGGGGTCGCCGCGCCGCGGCAACGCATGCCGCTGCCCCTGGGATCCACGCCGCGGACTCCTCGCGCGAGTTGGTGCTATGGGCGCCGATGCCTCCAAGCTCCTGGATCCACTTCCTGCGGTTCTTCTCCGACGTGATGCCGCCGAGGGGTCCTCTCGAGTTCTGGTTGCAGCACGCCGACTGCAGCGCTCCGGCGACCGGAGCGGAGATCGAAACGGTTCCCTCCAGCAAGATCTTCATGACCCGCGGCTGGGGGGGGGATCGCACGGGTCTGCCGTGCAAGGGGCGCCCTCGCGATCCACTTCGAGTACGACGGCGCTTCCACGCTCTTCTTCAAGGTCTTCGACGCCGAGGGCCGCCGCCTGGAGTACTGCTCCAGAGAGGAGCGCCAAACTGACGCGCGCTCCACTCGCGGATACTCCAGCAGCAGCAGCCCTTGGTAGTCCAGCAGCTCTCCTGAGCCTTACGAGACTCCAGAGACGAGCGATGATAGCTACGTGCCCCCAAGCTCTCGCCGTGCTTGGAGCAGAGCTGCGACGTCCGGCCATCGCCGCCGCTGATCTGGATGGGGTTGGCGCCTGTCCTCCGTGGCCCACTGTTGATGATGGCGTCCGCCAAGGAAGGGCGTAGATAGGATTCCCCTTAGTATCGGCTTTTGTTTCCTGCGAAGAGTAATGAATCACCCCGTGGGGGCATGTAAGGGTCTGTAATGTCTTTTGTGCCTATCTTCCCTGTTATGAGAATTTGGTGAACGCACGTCCCGCTAAGGCTCGGTCCCCCCTTTCTTTCCTCACGATAGCTTGTTGCTCTACGCTGACAGGTCCCGGTCCCCAGGCAGGCTACAGCCGTCGCAGGTGTGCGGCCCGAGGTCCAGTAAGAGCCCCTGAGGCGCGATGCTCAGGAGGTCCCCCTTAGCGCTCAAGCAGCCATGGTAAGGCGAGAAAGGGAGTCGACGTGGCCGCAACGGGGTTGTGGCAAGGCGTGAGTGACCATTAGGCCCCAATATTTGGCCGATCTGAGAGCGGGACTTATCTTGTCGACTCCGCGGCGACTCCTGATGATGCGCTGGAGCTGCGCGCCTACTCGTGCGGCATAGCTAGGCCGGCCCGTACGAGTTTCCCTCCCCTCATCCTCTCCTTAGTGCTCTACGTCTCAGGTCCCCGCCCTCGAGCGAGCTCAGCCGCCGCTGGTATGCCAGGTCGCAATGCCGTGGTCAAGGCCAGGGGGTGAGGGCTGGAGAGCCAGTAATAGCCCCTGAGTCGCGATGCTCAGGAGCCCCCCTTTTAACGCACAGGCGAATCGCACGAGAGAAAAGGAGACCCGCGGTGCCACCTACTATCCTTCCCACGGGATCCCTGTGAACAGGCACAAGAAGAAACACAGTTTGCCGTTACAGCTGTCAGCCTGCCGCTGGTTGCTCTGGATGAGGTGAAGGCACTGAGGGCCTGGTGAGGTGACGTGTGCGGGGCGTGCCGCGAGCCAAAGCTCGACCGCTCAGATTTGTCGGCGTGGCAGGGACGGACCCATGCACCAGAGCCGTGCCTGTGTGGAGGCCCCGGGGGAGGCGATGATTAGGCAGGTGGTAGCAGTTGGCAGGTTAAGCATGGAGAGCAGATCAGCTTAGGTAAATGCAGGAAGATACATGCCACCGGGTCCGGCCCGAGCGGCTTAGGGATGATGCAGCCCGAGGGGCGCCCCCAACAAGGTAAGCTAAAGACGTAAGCAAAAGGGATACATGCCACAGGGACGGACCCATGTGGCCTGGGAATAATGCAGCCCGAGGGGCGCTCCCAGCTAAACGAGCTTGGAAGATGTCACCTGGTTCTGTAGACGAAGTAGAGTTGGTGCAGCTGAAGGCGTGCGTTGAAGAAATGACTCCTCATGAGCCACTGGGACCCTGAGCCTCAGGAGGCTCTGGGGGCTCGGGAGGTTCCCTGAAGACCGTCTCCATCTCCTCCAGGACGGCGTGGTACCCGGCCTCCTGAGCCGCCAGGACACGTCGCATGTTGCACTGATAAACCGACGCCACGCTCGGCAAGCCGAAGGGCATGCGAACGTAGTTGTGTGGTGGGCCCTCGCAGCGGCCCACACGCGATGACCAGAAGCGCTCCTGAGATGCGGCCCTGTTGAGCCCGGGACGTCGATGCAGACGTGCAGCCCAGCAACCTCGCCAGGATGCGGAGCTGCGCCTCGTGAGCGGCTGTCGTCGCGCATGGCCCTTGCATCTTGCAGTTCCTGAGTGGTCTTGGTGATGAACTCCTGAGTGGTGGGCACTCCTTGCCCTGTGCTCTCCTGAGGGTCACGTGCCGTGAAGCACGCCTCCAAGTGGTGCCCAAGCGCCTCCCTCGTGAGGTTGGCAAGGTCTGAGGCCCTCCAGAAGAGAGCCCCCGAGCCCTGCCTGAGGAGGGCGCCGGGCGCGCCTTCCTATGCGATGGAGGGAGGCGCCCCTGGAGCGGGCGCTGATCCTGATGAGGTGTAACACCCACGATGCGGCTATATCTCCCACGTGTCGAGGCACGAGTTAGAGGCATAACCGCATTGTGGTTTTGTCGCAAGAAGGGTCATCTTCACACAATCCCATGTAATGAACAAGAATGGGATAAAGAGTTGGCTTACAATCGCCACTTCACACAATACATAAATATAATTCATACATCATCCAAAATACACACATACACCGACTACGGTCAAGATCCAAATGAAAATAAGATAACCCCAAATGCTAGATCCCCGATCATCCCAACTGGGCTCCACTACTGATCATCAGGAAAAGACACATAGTAACAACCACGTTCCTCATCGAACTCCCACTTGAGATCGATCCCATCATCTGCACTGGCATCGTCGACACCTGCAACTGTTTTAGTAGAATCTGTGAGTCACGAGGACTCAGCAATTTCACACCCGCGAGATCAAGATTATTTAAGCTTATAGGAAAGGATTGTGTAATGAGGTGGAGCTGCAGCAGGCACTAAGCATATATGGTGGCTAACATACGCAAAAGAGAGCGAGAAGAGAAGCAACGGTACGGTCGTCAACTAGCAATGACCAAGAAGTGATCCTGAACTCCTACTTATGTCATTCATAACTCAAACCGTATTCACTTCCCGGACTCCGCCGAGAAGAGACCATCACGGCTACACACGCAGTTGATGTATTTTAATTGGGTCAAGTGACAAGTTCTCTACAACCGGACATTAACAAATTCCCATCTGCCTCATAACCGCGGGCACGGCTTTCGAAAGATAATACCCTGCAGGGGTGTCCCAACTTAGCCCATCATAAGCTCTCACGGTCAACGAAGGTTAAACCTTCTCCCGGAAAGACCCGATCAGTCTCGGAACCCCGGTTTACAAGACATTTCGACAATGGTAAAACAAGACCAGCAAAGCCACCCGAATGTGCCGAAAAATCCCGATAGGAGCTGCACATATCTCGTTCTCAGGGCACACCGGATGGGCAAGACGTCGGGTTGGCATAGACCCTGGTTGCCCAGGGGGCGCCGGACATCGCCCAGTTTGGGCCAGCACTCGAAGGAGCACTGGTCCGGGGGTTTAAAATAAAGATGACCCTCGGGCTCGCGAAAACCCGGGGGAAAAGGCTTAGGTGGCAAATGGTAAAACCAAGGTTGGGCCTTGCTGGAGGAGTTTTATTCAAGGCGAACTGTCAAGGGGGTCCCATAAATCACCCAACCGCGTAAGGAACGCAAACTCAAGGAACATAATACCGGTATGACAGAAACTAGGGCGGCAAGAGTGGAACAAAACACCAGGCATAAGGCCGAGCCTTCCACCCTTTAGCAAATATATAGATGCATTAATTAAATAAAAGATATTGTGATATCCCAAAATATCCATGTTCCAACATGGAACAAACTTCAACTTCACCTGCAACTAGCAACGCTATAAGAAGGGCTGAGCAAAAGCGGTAACATAGCCAAACAACGGTTTGCTAGGAAAGGATGGTTAGAGGCTGACATGGCAATATGGGAGGCATGATATAGCAGATGGTAGGTAGCGCAGCATGGGAATAGAACGAACAACTAGCAAAGCAAAGATAGAAGTGATTTCGAGGGGTGGTCATCTTGCCTGCAAGGTTCTCAGAGTTGTCGAGAGCTTGATCCTCGTAAGTGTACTCAACAGGTTCCTCGTTCACGAACTCGTCTCCCGGCTCTACCCAAGACAAGAACACAAGCAACGGAACCACAATCAATCACGAGAAATGCACAAGCAACATGATGCAATACATGAATGATATGCAAGATATGATATGCGGTGCGTATGCGTGCTCCGTGAGGAAAATGATGAACAAGGTAGTAACTTGACAAACCAAGCATGCCACTGGAAATATGAGATGATTTCGGTCGAAATCGATATAAAGATCACCGGAAACGGATGCACGGTTCGCAAATGGCAAGCAAAACAAGAATGACACGAATCTGCGATTAACAGCATGATAGCACTCCACAAGTAGCAATGCTACATCACTACAACGTAGCAACAAAGCATATGTCAGTAATCTACAGGAGATGCTTGACAAAAGATGAACACTGAGCTACGGCTAGATCACAATATAACAAGCTCAAACAAGCATGGCAAAAGTGCAAAAGATAACAGGTTCACAGACTTGGTGAAATTACTGGACATGCCTGAAACAGCATCAGGTAGCAATGTTCAGAGCACGAAACCAACATGCTACAGGAAATTAACATAGCAAAACAAGGCATGGAAGTATTCTACTAAATGCATAAGACAAAAGTCCCTTAATGACCATAAGCCAAAAAGGACCAGAAGATATGATGGCAACCATGTAAACATAGCAAGTTTCGTTAACAGGTTTCAGACTTGGCAGAAAACAGAGCATGGCAGAAACAATAATATGAAGGCATCTTGGTGAGCTTGATGCACTCACCACAAACCAATGCATGACAAAACAAGCATACCTACAGCAAGATGGTATGTTTATGAAGCTATCCATGGCAAGAGAAAATACATAGCATGTATGAGACTACTACAACAAGCTTGGCAAAATTGAATAACACGTAAACAATCTGCCAGAAATATTTTATAGCAAACGTAGAGCAAGATTGAGTCATGCTAGGGCACTCCATAAATGCAACCAAGGGCAGGAATAGATCAATTACAACAATATCTACAAAACATCCTTACTGAACATCTCCAAAATATGCATGGATCTCTCTGTAGCATCAAGTTTACATGGCAACAAAATAACAGCAGACAAAGACTTAGAGAAAATACTAAAGTCTTTGAAATCGGAAACATTACGGGGCCTAGTTTGCATGCTTGTGCTAGTCACCACAGAGATCACAAAAATACATGGCATACACCTCTGGAAAGATGGCATGGCATACAACAAAACACATGTAGAGCTCATGCCCATAAGATGCACAGATTAAATGATACAAAAATTACAAATCTCCAAGTTCTGCTAAGTAACAGCAGACAACAGCAACTAGCATTCTTGCACCAGAGATTTGGGCATCAAGATGGCCTCAAATGAACACGATGCAATGGAACAAAATGAAGAGCATCACGAGAAGAACATTTCGATATATTACACGCGCGAAACGGAGCTATATGCAGAGAGTTATGATGCAATGAACATGTGCACATATTATGAGAAGCTGGGACTTGGAGATTTCGAGGGGGGAGAAAAAGTCAACTACCCCTGGATCTGGATCGGGCCGGTGGTTCGAGCTCGCCGGAGCGAGGGAGGACGCCGGAGGAGAGGAAGGAGGAAGCCGGGGCTCGGGCTCTGCTCGCCGGCGGTGGAGGACGGCGCCGGCCGGGGACGGCGGGGCCGCGGCGAGAGGAGGCGACGGTGGCGGCGGCGGAGGGCGGCGGCGGCGGGCGCGGCGGCGGAGCAGCGCGCGGAGGCGGGGCCGGCGATGGCGGCGGCAGTGGCCGGTGTCGGGCGCGGCGGCGCCGGCGCTGGAGGAGGCGCGCGGGCGGCTGGGCGTCGTGGGCCGGGAGGGCCCGCGGCGGACTTCGGCGGGCCGGCGGCACGGGGGCGGCGGACGCGCCACGTGGCAGCGCGCGAGTGGGCGTGGGCGTCGGCGGGTTTGTCCGGCGACGTACGGACACGTCCAGCGGCGCCGGAGGGCGATTTTTAGGGTTGAACTACGAATGTATTTCGGGAGAGGTGCATATATATAGCTAGAGGGAGCTAGGAGAGTCCAAATGAGGTGCGGTTTTCACCCACACGATCGTGATCGAACGACCTAGAGCATGGAAGAGAGTTTGGTGGGTTTAGGTCTGTTTAGAGAGGGGGTTTTGCTGCAACACACAGAAGGCATCTGCGGTTACCCGGTTAACCGTTGGAGTACCAAACGACCTCCAAATGGAACGAAACTTGACCGGTGGTATACCAAGGCCACTTGACAAGCCTCGGTACATTCCGAGAACGTTTGACACCCGCTCACGAAAGAAAACAAGAGGGGTGCGCCGGAGGAGATGGGAGCGCCGGATTGCAAAACGGACAACGGGGAAAATGCTCGGATGCATGAGACGAACACGTATGCAAATGCAATGCACATGATGACATGATATGATATGCATGACATGAACAAAATGCAAAATGAAAGACAAAACCCGACCACGGAGGGAATATCATAACACATAGCCGAAAATGGCAAGAGTTGGAGTTACAAATATGGAAAGTTACATCCGGGGTGTTACACGAGGCTCCTGCCGCAACGCCATCCTCCTGAGGTCCTGCACGGCGCGGCTGCTTCTTCTTGGGGATGGCCTCCAGAGGGCCTTCATTTCTGCTGTCGGGGCCGTCGATTGCTGCGGCTTGAAAGGCGCGCTCGAGGGAGCACACCGCATCCCTCTCTTCACACGGGACCGTGATGATTCCTCCGCTTCCTGGCATCTTGAGAACGTTGTAGCCGTGATGAGTGACTGCCATGAACTTGGCTAGGGCTGGATATCCGAGGATGGCATTGTACGGCAGGCGGATGTGTGCGACGTCGAAGTCGATGAGGTCGGTGCGGTAGTTCTTGCGCTCCCCGAAGGTGACAGGCAGGCGGACCTGCCCTATAGGTGTGGTGGAACCGTCGGTCACTCCTGAGAAAGGCTTGGTGGGCTGGAGCTGTTCATATGGCACTTGGAGGTTGTCGAACATGTCGACGGACAGGACGTTGAGCCCTGCGCTGTCGTCGATGAGGGTCTTGGTGACCTGCACATTACTGATGACTGGGGAGCACAGCATAGGGAGGGCACCAGCAATGGCTGCGCACTTGAGCTGATCCGCCGAGTTGAAAGTGATGGCGCATTGGGACCACTTGAGCGGGCGCGTGGCTTCGAGCTTGGGGAGCACCGCGTTCACCTCGCGAGCGAACTGTTTGAAGATGTGCTGAGAGGCTGGGGCCTGGGCGCCACCCAAGATGCAGGCAAACTGTTTGAAGATGTGCTAAGAGGCTGGGGCCTGGGCGCCACCCAAGATGCAGGCAAACTGTTTGAAGATGTGCTGAGAGGCTGGGACCTGGGCACTGCCCAAGATGCAGGTGACCGCACGCGGCTCCTGGAAGCCCCCAACCCCCTCGTCCTGGTGGTGGTCGTCGTTCCTTCTTGGCGACGGCAGCGGGGGAAGACCGGTGTTGCCCTAGGGGCGATCCTCACGAGGGAGGTCCCTCCAGGCGCCCTCGCGAGGTTGGTCGTGCCAGCGGTCCTCACAAGGCCGGTCGCGCCACTCCTGGCATGGGCCACGGTCGTCCCAGCGTTCGCCTCCACACCCTCCTCCGCGGCTGTAGCCCTGGTCGCTGCGCTCGGGGCGTCAACCGAAGCGCCCTTCTCGTATGGCTCTGAGCTCTTGACAGTCGCTGGTGTTGCGGGTGTTCAGGTTGTGGAAGGCGCAGAACGGTCGGCTGTTCTTGGATGACTCGGGCTGATCTCTGCCCTGCTTGGTGTCGGGCTCCACTGCGAGCACAGCTGCCTCCTTGCACTTCACGTCCTTGGCCTTGGCCTTCTTCTCCTCCGCGCCCACGGCTGGCAGCTCAAGGAGAGAGAGGCGCCCCTCCTCAACTCTTGTGCACTTGGTCGCCAGGTTGAACAACTCCTGAGAGGTGCAGAGCTCCTCGTGGATGGCGAGCTCTTCCTTCATCTTGACGTCACGGACACCATCGGAAAACGCGGAGACGATGACCTCGTCCGTGACCTTGGGGATCTTGAGGTGGGTGTTGTTGAAGCGTTGGATGTACTTCCGGAGGGTCTCTCCCGGTTGTTGCTTGATGCGGCGTAGATCACCTGCGGCCGGTGGGCGGTCGCGAGTGCCCTGGAAGTTGGCGACGAAGCGGTCGCGCATCTCGTCCCAGGAGGAGATCGAGCCGTGCTGCAGTTTCAGGAGCCAGGAGCAAGCCCCATCCTTGAGAGCCATGGGAAACCAGTTCGCCATGACCCTTTCATCCCCGTTGGCCGCTTCGATGCTCAGCTCATAGAGCTGCAGGAACTCCGCGGGGTCGGCGGTGCCGTCGTAGCGAGGAGGCAGATCCGGCTTGAACTTGCCTGGCCAGGCGACACTACGTAGCTCGGGGGTGAAGGCGCGGCAGCCGGCCGTGGTTGCCAGGGCCCGCTTCAGAGGTGGAGCTTGGTCTTGACGAGGTCCGCGCTGCGCCGCTGCAGGCAGCGCGCGGCCTTGACGAGGTGGCGTGGGGAGCGCAGGTGCAGCTTCTCACGGCCGCGGGATTTCTTGGCAGCTTCTCTCTTCGCGCGCGGGCGCCGGGCGCGGCGGATCACACCGCGGAGCCGCGCACCTTGGTGCCAAGGCGTCGTCTTGGGGCTGAGGTGGTGGAGGCACGCCATGAGCCCCGTTGCCCGCGGCTGGTTGAGGGGGAGGCAGAGAGTGGGACGGCGCCGGAGAGCCCTCTGCGGCGTGGACGAGCTCGGCGACGCGTTCAAGCCACTCCTCGTAGAGGTCGTCGACGGGGCGGTAGCGCAGGAGCTCGTTCGTTGCGAGGAGCGCGGTGCGCGTGCGACGGAGAACCGGCAGGGGTCACTGATGGAGTAGCGGTGCGGCCGTCCTGCCGCACCGAAGGATGCAGCGAGGACGCCTGCTGCTCGTTCCCCGCCGGGCCGGTGGCAGCGTTGGCGGCGGGAGACGGAGAACGACGAGGTGGCCCGCCAACGGGAGCCGTCTGGGCGACGCGGGTGGTGAGGGCAGCCCGACGCTCAGCTCGAGCACGGCGAGCGTCCGCCATGTAGACGATGGAGCGATGGAGCGACGAACTGATGGAAGGGAAGCTATGGCGCACCCCTACCTGGCGCGCCAAATGTCGGATGTGGGGTTCCGGCAAACCCTTAAGGTTTGAACACTGGGGTGCACGCGAAGTCTTTCCCTCCTACCGATCTACGCCCTAGCTCGCTAAGATCTCGCGGACAAACTCGACGAACTCGCAACAGAGAAAGACACGAGATTTATACTAGTTCGGGCCACCGTTGTGTTGTAATACCCTACTCCAGTGTGGTGGTGGTGGATTGCCTCTATGGCTGATGATGAACAGTACAAGGGAAGAACGGCCTCCTGAGGTCGAGGTGTTCTTGTGCGTACGAGCTTGTGCGCGTCTTTGGATCCGATGGCTACTACTGTGGTAGATAGACCTATTTATAGAGTCCCTGGTCCTCTTCCCAAATATCGAGCGGGAAGGGAGCCAGCAACGGCGGGCAAGTTTGAAGGGGGACAGCTAGTACAAGCTATCCTGACAAAAGCGGTCTTCGCCTGCGAAAAGCTCTGGTGGTGACTCCGTCTGGGCTCCATGATGACCTCCGTCTTGCCGTCCTCCTGGTCTTGGTCTCGTTGCACCAATACAGCAACCTTTGCATGATGCCTCGGTACTCTTCGCATGCGCTGGCCTCCTTAGCACCAAAGAGGAAATAAGAACGCTGCGCGCGTTGGCGCCCGCCTGGTGTCGTTCGTCATGGATCACGTCACGAGGGCCTCGTGAGGTTTGCCCCGCCTTGATATCTCCGCTCCTCGTGAGCCTGCCTGGCTCGGCCACTCCAGAGGAGGTCTTGCGTCGTCCGCCTCGCGAGGCTTGGACCCTCGCGAGGGTCTTGGATGCCTTGTTGATGAAGATGGGCCGTACGGCCTGCTGGCTTAGCCACGCCGTGGGCCGCAGGCAGGCAAGTCTGGGAACCCCCGTTCCCAGAACGCTGACACATCCTTCTTTGTAAGCTCATTGAGAGGTGCAGCAATGGTGCGAAAATATCTCACAAAACGCCTATAGAAACCAGCGAGTCCAAGAAAACTCCTCACTTGTGTGACCGTTTTGGGCTGCGGCCAACTCTCAATAGCTTCAATCTTGGCTTTATCAACTTTAATTCCCTGTGGAGTAACAACATAGCCAAGAAAAGATACTCGGTCGGTGCAAAAGGTGCACTTCCCAAGGTTACCAAACAAACGTGCATCACGTAGAGCAATAAAAACAACACGTAAATGTTCTAAATGTTCTTCCAAAGATTTGCTATAAATCAGTATATCATCAAAATAGACTACCACAAATCGTCCAATGAAAGCACATAAAACTTCGTTCATTAGTCTCATGAAAGTACTAGGTGCATTAGTTAACCCAAAAGGCATGATTAACCACTCATATAAACCAAACTTAGTTTTAAATGTTGTTTTCCATTCATCTCCCAATTTCATACGAATTTGATGGTATCCACTACGCAAATCAACTTTGGAGAATATTGTAGAGCCACTCAATTCATCAAGCATATCATATAGCCTAGGAATAGGATGACAATAACGAATAGTAATATTATTAATGCCTCTACAATCAACACACATACGTGATGTACCATCCTTTTTAGGCACTAGTATAATAGGAACAGCACAAGGACTAAGAGATTCGCGTATATAACCTTTGTCGAGCAGCTCCTGTACTTGACGCATAATCTCCTTCGTCTCCTCTGGGTTGGTATGGTATGGTGCATGGTTGGGTAGCGATGCACTGGGAATTAGGTCAATTTGATGCTCAATCCCTCGAATAGGTGGTAATCCCGGTGGCACGTCTTGTGGGAAGACGTCAGCGAACTCCTACAAAATGTTACTGACAGCAGGGGCAAAGAGGAAGGCACGTCCTCGAATGAAAATAATGCCTCTTTGCACACAAAAGCATAGCAAACAGATTTGCTAAAATCTAGCTCATCAATATCAGATTTGGTGGCAAGTAAACATGCACTTTTCAATTTAATTTCAGAAGCAACACTAGATGGTTTATTATTAGGCTTCATTTGTTGCTCAAATTCTTTTGCCACAATCTGATTTTAACTCTTATTTTTCTCCTGTTTTGCTTTATTAGCTCTATTAATATCATCTTTCAAAATGGAATCAGGAGTCATAGGAAGCAAAGTAATATTTTTATCCTTATGAACAAGAGTATACTGATTGTTTCTACCATGGTGTACAGAATTTTTATCAAATTGCCATGGTCTACCAAGTAATAAGGAACATGCTTGCATGGGTACCACATCACAATCAACATAATCAGCAGATGTAGAGATACTAAAATGCACACGAACAGTACGTGTTACCTTAACCTTGCCGCTCTTGTTGAACCATTGTATGTAGTAAGGATGTGGATGTGGTCTTGTGGTGAGAGATAGCTTCTCCACCATCTCCATGCTAGCCAAGTTGTTACAGCTCCCTCCATCTATGATGACGCGAACAGAACGTTCCTTCACAACTCCCTTTGTATGGAACAAATTATGCCTCTGATTTTGCTCTGCTTGTGTGACCTGCACACCCAAAACACGTTGAGCAACTAAACATTCATACCTATCAGCGTCTTCAGGAGCCATGTATTGCGTCTCATTTTCAGAATCATCTCCACCGTGTTCTTCACATGTAATAAGAGCCAAAGTCTCCTCATCATAGTCACTAGCGGACTCATAACCACCATCCTCAGTAGCAATCATCACATGCTGAGATTTGCATTCTCTCGCATAATGACATCTTCCCTTACAACGACGACAAATGATATCACTTGTGTGCCCAGTTGATGCCATGGAAGAAGAAGAGCTCTGTACAGGCCCGGCAGGTGTGCTCTTGGAAGATAGTGGTGGTTGTGCCCGCTTTCTTGTATCACGGTTGGAGGTGGCACGTGATGGAGGTGCTGGTGCAGTGGAAGTAGAGGATGCACATGGTGTCCATGATGAAAGTCGACCTGCAGAAAAGTTAGTTCGAGCCAATGCCTGTCGATCCTGCACTTCATGTTCAGCTTTACAAGCAAGATGGAATAAACGAGTGATATTATTATACTCCTTATACTCAAGAATGGTCTGAATGTCTCTATTTAATCCACCCATAAAACATGCAAGCATAGCTTCATTCTCCTCAACAATATCACATCTAATCATGCCAGTTTGTAATTCCTGATAATATTCTTCTACAGAATTTTTTCCGTGTCTTAAACGTTGCAATTTTTGAAGCAATTCACGTTGATAATATGGTGGAAGCCAACGAGTGCGCATAGCAGTTTTCAAAGCAGCCCAAGTAGCTGGAATAGGATATAATCTACAATGTTCAGACCACCAAACACATGTAAAACTAGTAAAAGCACAAATAGCAGCAGGAACACGTCTCTCCTCAGGATATTGTAAACATGTAAAATGTTGTTCAGTTTCTAACTCCCAAGTAAGATATATATCAGGAATATATCTACCCCCAAATAGTGGAATATTCAATTTTAGTTTAGGAAGATGGTCATGAGCTTGTACCTCAGGTGGTGCAGCCCTACCGTTGCGATGATATGCATGAGGACGACCTGGGGGTGGTGGTGCTGGTGGTTGCACGTAGTTCTGATTTTGATCAACCTCGTCCTCGTAATGGTCCTCCACCTCTGCAGTAGCAGCAAGAGCTACAGAAGCATCAATAGTATGTACAACGGCACCAGAAGTTTGACCAGGCTTAAGGGGAACGCGCTGTGCTCGTCCCACTTGATTTGGAAGGCGATGTTGTTGTTGTTGTTGTTGTTGTTGTTGTAGAGGTGTGATAGGTGCAGCGGGCGGTGGTTGTGGAAGACACGCGAGCAATTCATTAAACTTGTTATCGAGCTTTGCTTCGAACGCCTTCTCAATGCCATCTATCTTCTCCATGGCCTCTTCAAATCTGTTTAGCACATCTTCCACCTGTCCACTCATCATTTGCTGAAACTTATCATGTAACTCTTTGTTCGTCATGTTCGCCCAGTCAGTCTCGTCGACTCGTGATCCTGTCATGGTTAGCAGTAATAGAAACACACAAGAATATGATCCTACAGACTACTAGGAAGCGGTGGCAGTGGTGTGGTGGACAATCACAAATCCGTCAAGCGAATCTCAAATTCTTACCAGTTCTTACCAAGCAGCAGGTGGTGATCGGCAACCGTTGAGGTCAAAACTCTCAAAGCTTGGATAGAGCGATTACCAGGGAGTGTCAAACGCACGGCATAGATGTATGTGGAGCTGGGAAGAATTATAATATGGTACCAAAAAAGGTCAGCAATAATCAATTCGGAGATGCAAAGTTGAATAAACGCTCAACGACGGTACCATGTTGGTCCTAGGCTAGACCATGCTAGAGACGCGAGCCTAGAACACTAACAAAATCACGGCGCTGCACGTAAACAAGGGAGGAGCACACTCTGAATATTTTTTCTCTTTTTTTCACTTTTTTGGCACTTTTTTGCCCTCTTTTTTTTGCTCCGCAACAATTTTTTTCGAAAAAGTCTACAAATGGCCTAAAAACTGCCTAGCTAGAATTTTCCAGACTTAGTTTTTTTTAGCTGGAACTATTTTTCTTGTACGGGTAGCACGAAAGTTCGGGAGTCCTACTCTGTTACGACACGGAGTATGGCGTGATATGGAAATCCAAAACAGAGTAGCAAAATACTAGACTCGGACTAGGACTGGTGGCGGAGATGAATCTGGTGGAACTCGGACTGGTGGCGGAGATGAATCTGGTGGAACTCGGACTGGTGGCGGATATATGTTGCAGGTGGACTCGGATTGGCGTGATGGCGGCGGATATGTGGTGGCGTATATGGACTCGGATTGGCGGTGAATATGTGGTGGTGGTATATGGCAGCGGCGATGAAGTTGGTGCGGTGGTGGTATATGGCAGCAGCGATGATGATGATGCGGTGGTGATATATGGCAGCGACACGTGACAACCTGTGAATAGAACTCGAAAGTCTAAAGGACTAGACGCTAAGACCAGCAACTTGACACGACGATGCAACCGCAAATTCAACAAAGCAAATACAGAAAAGATTATGCAAAGGCTTAGATTGGTTCGGATAAAATGAACTAACCCTAAAAAAAAATTGGCTTTTTCGTGGACTGTAGGTATGAAGAACAGACTTGATCTAAACTACGAAAAACTGTAAAATCTCACTGAGCAACCTGGAAATCTGATACCACTTGATAGAGGCAAAGGTGTCCCGTCTTTTGATGAGATGGGGGCTATCGTTTTGGAGGAAGTCGACTTTGACGATCCGACTACGAACGTGCGAGGATGTCGCGCCTTAGCAATCGCTAAACCAACTCCGAGAGGTTATTGACCACGTCAGAGCACGATCAACCTAACCACAAAGGTCTATTTCCTGCAGGCAAACGAAGAACAAGCAAGAAACTAAGATTGCAATCTGGATATTGCGAATATAAGAAGAAAGCTTTATTGATCAAGGTTGTAAGTGCATCTAGTGCCCCTTAGTGATTTTGGTGTATTGAAGACTTATAGGTTAAGGGACTAATGCATTTGTGAGTGTACACAGATCTATAAGTCTATGAGGAGTTTGATAATTACAGAGAAAGTCGACCCCTAAAAATGAAGTTCTTCGACTGAAGACTTTGGATTTCTGAAGACTTTCTGAAGACTTTGAATGTGAAGAAATTGGTGTGACCTTGAAGACTTGGTATTCATTTGAGGAATATGAAGCGTGAAGACTTTTGTTTTCGTAGTTTCATTTTCTTTCTTGAGTCATAGGAAACACCTTACTGTTAAAGGGGGTCGAGGAAATACTAAGGAAAAATTTCCATGTGATGCTCAACTCAAAATCCTACACCTACCAATCCCTTCGAGTGAAGCCATTGGAAATCTCATATAGTTCATTCATATTCTTCAGTGACAGAGACGAAGTTCTTCTGGTCTCTGAGGAATTTGTTCTGACTGAGGAGTTAGGAATTCGCCAGTGCGGATTGTCTACACAGTGAGGAACATGATAGCCCTGAGGAATTTGAACCTAAAATTTCCGACCGTTGCTGTGCTATGCGCCACCTGTCCCAAAATATCTACCCACCTAACGGTCATATTGTCGGAGTAAATGGCCACGGGTAGCCTAACCAACTGCCCCTGGTTCTTCTGAAAAAATTATCTGGCCTTCGGGCCTCCAAGCGCTCCAAGCATTGGGCCGCCTTCCCTGGCCGGCTGCCTCTGAAGCCGACTCCCGGAAGGCGACCCTGCCTCAGCAACCCCTCCCCAGGACGACTACGGGGTGGCCGACTCCAAGAAGCCGGCCAAGAAGGACGCCGACTCCAAGGAGCCGGCCGAGACCACAACCACCAAAGCTACTCCCACATAACGGTGACAAGACGGGGTGTGGCCACAGTGCGGCCCACTACCCCCGAGGCCCGAGGCGGGCATGGCTACAGGAGGCCGTACGGGACGGCCGTCTCCCGTGCGGCTCGGCACTGTAGCCATGCTAGCCTCAACGTCATCCACGACAGACTCCCGTACGGCCCACGGGCGGCGGGCCCCTTCAGCCAGAGAGAGGCGTGAAGGCGGCCCGGCCTCTCCCAGTCGGCCAAGAGCGTAGCCGGCCCCCAGAAGCCGGCTACTCCCTTCCTCGAAGCAGGAGCCCCATTAAGGAGACAAGACGAGGTAAGGCTACAGTGAGAGCCCCCAAGGCGGCCCACTGTAGCCACGCTTACCTCGACAAAGCCCTCGTCATCAGAGGCGAGGCTACAGTAAGCAGCCGCCGACAAGACCCTAGGCGGTGGGGCCGGCCTGTCGACCAAGAAGCCGGCAGCCGGCGGGACCCACCAGCCGGCGGGACCCAACAGCCGGCGGAGAAGCCGGCGAGCGTAGACACTGACGGCTGGGACCAGAGCCCAGCCGGATTACCATTGTACCCCCGGGGGTAGGCCTATATAAACCCCCCGGAGCACCCATGCAAAGGGTTGGCTTCTAAGCATAGCACACACACACCATAGATAGAGAGAAGCAAGAGCTAGCCTTGTTCTTCTTCTCCCTTGAACCCAACAGCTCTAGGAGCGATTGTAGCTACCTTTCCTTGATCTAGTGATCATGCGGAGACCCCGCAGAGCAGGACTAGGGGTGTTATCTCCTCGGAGAGCCCCGAACCTGGGTAAGATCCGCCGGCGTGCATGTCTTCGCCTCATCCCGTTTCCAGGCACCGGCGACGTCTTATTGGCTCCCACAATGATAAGCCATCCATTGGCATATGTCGCACCAACCACCCGACATTTGGCGCCCACCGTGGGGCCAGGTGCACCGTCGTCCGGAGACCTGTTCTGGACGGGAACCCTCTTCCTCCCCCGCGAGCGCAGCCAGCCTGCTGCGCCCGATGGCGTTTGCCTCGACGCGCTGCAAGGCGTCGACGACGCCTGCGCAGCGAGCCGCCTCGCCGATCTGCTCGGCGAGACTCGCATCTCCGACGAGCCTGCGTCCGACGCAGGCACCGACTACCCCGAGAACCGCCTCGTCAGCCTCCTCGACCAGCTTCACGTCTCCAGCGAGCCTGCTGCAGACATGGAGTCGGTCGGCTCCACCGACCCGATGCTCATCGACTCCGACACAGCATCGCTTGACGCCTACCCCTCCGACGTGGTGGTCTTCGACGACCCCCTCCCTCGAGCTGACAGCGGCAGCAGCGCTGTCACCGAAGTGCTGGTCATCAGCCACGTCGCCAACTCGGGCGAGAACGCCCACGACGCCCTGCAAGCGGCAATGCACGACCTCTCCGTCCCCATCCCGGCCGACGCCGACGCCGAGACCCTGGAGGCACGCCGCCTTGCCCTCATCGCGGAGGGCCAGAAGATAGCCTCCATGAGACGCCTCACCGAGGCCCACCAGCGCGAAGTCGACCGCGCCGCCTTCGGTACGCCGCCGCCTAGCGGCCCGAGCCGAGCCGGCTTCGTCCAGAAGCGCGGCGCGGCCGTCGCCAGCATGCTGGGCGCAGATCGCCCCGTCTACGCCACCCCGCTCGAGAATCTGCGAGCCGCTCAGGCGGCCGCAGAAGAGCTCAATGGGCTGGGAGCCGATGAGCTCCCCTACATGACGAGACGGATCCAGCAGCTGCTCGACGCGGCTGCAGAACGGCACGAAGCCGGCGCCCGTGCTGATAGTCATCCCCCGCGCCGGGAGCACGCCGCGACGTCCCGCTCGCCGACTGCGAGCGGCGCGCGCCAGAAGAAAGACAAGGAGCCGGCTGCCAGCCGCAGCCGGACTCGCATTACCATCGAGCGCGACGCGGAAGGCCGCCCTCGAGCGGTTGAACACCAAGGAAACCTGCCTCCTCCCCCGCCTCGAAGAGAAAGACGCCTCACTCCGCCGCCTATCACACACCCGACTCTTGGCGACCGACTCGGCCGCCGAGAAGGAGTCGGCGAGAACGACGCCCGCCACAGGATCGACCGCCTTGCTCGATCCTTGGCGTTAGAAGAAGAAGACGATGTCGGCCCGCCATGCTTTGGCCCCCGCATCCGCGACGAGCCCTTCCCCAAAGGGTTCTCGCTCCCCAGAGACACGCCCAAGTACAACGGCTCGGTGAAGCCGGAAGATTGGCTCATCGACTACTCCACGGCCGTCAGCATAGCCAACGGCAATCGGCGCGTCGCCGTGAAGTACGTCCCCCTCATGCTGCAAGGCACGGCGCGCACATGGCTCAACAGCCTCAAGCCCTACAGCATCAACAGTTGGCTGGACTTCACCGAAGTCTTCGTCCGCAACTTCACCAGCACCTACAAGCGGCCTCCCAAGCCTCGCCAGCTCTCCCTCTGCGTCCAAGGGCCCAACGAGTCGACCCGCGACTACCTCACGCGATGGGCCGAGCTCCGCAACTCCTGCGAGGGGGTGCACGAGGTCCAGGCCATCGAGTACTTCACCGCCGGGTGCCGAGAGGGCACCCTCCTCAAGCACCGACTCCTCTGCGACGAGCCGGCCACCCTCGACGAGTTACTGATCATCGCGGACAAGTATGCCACGGCCGACTCCTCGATGAAGACCGAGCTGAGAGTAGACGCCTCTGGGAAGGTGATTGCTCCGGCTCCCAAGACGCCGGCTGGCGACCCTAATCGGCGCCCCTACCAGAACGATCACAAGCGCAAGGCCCCCATGCCGACTTCCTCCAGTCGGCAGGTGGCCACAGTTGAAGACGAGCAGCCCGAAGAACGGCCCGCTCCCAAGAAGAAGGGTGGAAGGCCGGCTTGGCAGCCGTCTTTCTCCTACGAACAAGCTCTCGACGCCCCCTGCAAGTTCCACAGCGGCGCGAAGCCGTCCAACCACACAACCCGGAAATGCCACTGGCTCACCCGCATCACCAAGGGCGAGGGAATGCTGCCGCCTCCGCCTCCCGGCCCGCCGCCTCCAGCCCCCAGCAGCCGGCGGCTCGGCCGGCAGTCGGCGCCATCCAAGACGAATTCCCCGAAGAGCACGCCGCCTACGTCGTCTTCACTAGTCAAGCCGACGACAAGCGCAGCCGACGCCGACAGCACCAAGAAGTGAATGCAGTCGCCACCAGCGCCCCCGAGTTCATGCACTGGTCAGAAAAGCCAATCAGCTGGAGCCAGGCCGACCACCCAGAGGTGATGCCTTCGCCTGGCTCCTATGCAATGGTCTTGGACGTCACCCTCGCGACGGAGAGGCGAGCTGCCAGATTTTCCCGCGTCCTGATAGACGGCGGAAGCAGTATCAACATACTGTACCGCGATACCATGGAGAAGCTGAACATCAAAGCAAAGCAGCTCATGCCGAGCCGCACCGTCTTCCATGGTATCGTCCCCGGCCTGTCTTGCTCCCCAATCGGCAAGATCAAAATGGATGTTCTCTTCGGAGACAAAGACCATTTCCGCCGAGAAGCAATATGGTTCGAGGTAGTGGATTTGGAGAGCCCCTATCATGCACTGCTTGGCCGACCTGCTCTGGCCAAGTTCATGGCTGTGCCCCACTACGCCTACCTGAAGATGAAGATGCCGAGCTCGAAGGGGATCATCACGGTAGCCGGCGACTACAAGAAGTCCATCGAGTGCGCCATGGCCAGTAGCCGGCTGGCCGAGTCCCTCGTGGTGGCAGAAGAGAAGAAGATGTTGGAACGGGTTGTGGCCATGGCCGGCAAGCAGCCGGCCTTGTCCCCCAACCCCAAGGATTGTGATGCGCAGGGCTCCTTCCAGCCTGCCAAAGAGACGAAGAAGATACCTCTGGACCCGGAGAACCCGGAGAGGTTCGCTGTCATTGGGGCGAACTTGGACAGTAAATAGGAAGGCGAGCTCGTCGACTTCCTCCGTGAGAATCGAGACATCTTTGCATGGTCCCCAAAGGACATGCCGGGTGTCCCGAAGGATTTCGCCGAGCACAAATTACATGTCCGAGCTGATGCGAAGCCGGTCAAGCAGCCCCTCCGCCGACTGTCAGAAGAGAAGCGAAGAATTGTGGGAGAAGAGATAGCCCGGCTCCTTGCCGCTGGCTTTATCATGGAAGTGTTCTTTCCAGAGTGGCTTGCCAACCCAGTTCTGGTTCTGAAGAAGAATAACAAGTGGCGTATGTGTATAGACTACACCAGTCTGAACAAGGCCTGCCCAAAGGATCCGTTTGCTCTGCCACGGATTGACCAAGTGATAGACTCCACAGCCGGATGCGAGCTGTTAAGTTTTTTGGATGCGTACTCAGGGTACCATCAGATCAAGTTGGACCCAGCTGACCGCCTGAAGACTGCCTTCATCACACCCTTTGGAGCTTTCTGCTACCTGACTATGACATTCGGCTTGAGAAATGCCGGTGCCACTTTTCAGCGTTGCATGCAGAAATGTCTCTTGAAACAACTCGGCAGAAATGCCCACGTCTACGTAGACGACATTGTGGTGAAGACAGAGAAGCGCGGTACCTTGCTGGAAGACCTGAAAGAAACATTCGCCAACTTGCGCCGATTCCAGATCAAGCTCAACCCCGAGAAGTGCGTGTTCGGAGTGCCAGCCGGCCAGCTGCTAGGCTTCCTGGTCTCCGAACGCGGCATTGAGTGCAACCCCGTCAAGATCAAGGCCATCGAGAGGATGGAGATTCCCACCAAGCTGCGAGATGTGCAGAAGTTCACTGGCTGCTTAGCCTCCCTGAATCGTTTTATCAGCCGACTAGGAGAAAAGGCTCTCCCCTTGTACCGACTCATGAAGAAGTCCACTCACTTCGAGTGGAATGATCAAGCCGACCAAGCCTTCCATGAGTTGAAGAAAATGCTGACCACTCCGCCTGTCCTGGCTGCGCCGACTGAGAAGGAGCCCATGCTCCTCTACATCGCCGCGACTAGCCGAGTCGTCAGCACTGTTGTTGTGGTCCAGCGCCCGGAGGAAGGCCGAGCCCAGCTAGTCCAGAGGCCGGTGTACTATCTCAGCGAAGTGCTGTCCAGCTCAAAGCAAAACTACCCGCACTACCAGAAGATGTGCTATGGGGTGTACTTCGCTGCCAAGAAACTGAAGCCCTACTTCCAAGAGCACCCCATCACGGTCGTGTGCACTGCCCCGCTTGCCGAGATCATAGGCAGCCGGGATGCATCCGGCCGGGTGGCCAAATGGGCCATTGCATTGGCGCCCTACACGATCTTCTATCAACCCCGCACCGCCATCAAGTCGCAAGCATTGGCCGACTTCCTCGTCGACTGGGCCGAGACCCAGTACTTACCGCCGGCTCCCGACTCTACCCATTGGCGGATGCACTTTGACGGGTCCAAGATGCGCACCGGCTTGGGAGCCGGCATCGTCCTCACCTCTCCCAAAGGCGACAAGCTCAAGTACACGCTGCAGATCCACTTCGCCGCCTCCAACAACGTGGCCGAGTACGAGGCGCTCGTACACGGGCTCCGGCTAGCCAAAGAGCTTGGCATACGCCGGATCCTGTGCTACGGCGACTCAGACTTGGTGGTCCAGCAATCGTCTGGCGACTGGGACGCCAAGGACGCGAACATGGCGAGCTATCGATTCCTCGTCCAGCAGATCAGCGGATACTTCGAAGGGTGCGAGTTCCTTCACGTGCCAAGGGCCGACAACGACCAAGCAGATGCCCTAGCACGGATCGGCTCCACCCGACAGGCCATACCGACTGGCGTCTCCCTCCAGCGCCTCCTCAAGCCGTCCATCAAGCCGTCTCCAGAGTCGGATTCCATTTTCGTACCGCCTGCGCCAGATACAGCCGGATCCGACTGGAGAAACCCCGCAGGCGGCACGGGGACTTCGACAACCGGCCCGGGGACTGCCGTAGTCGCACCCGGCCCGGGGACTTCAGAACCCGGCTCGGGGACTGCAGCAGTCGGCCCGGGGACTGCAACGACACAAGAAGCAGTGGCCGACTCACCCAACCCACCCACCCGAGTCATGGTGGCTACATTAACAGAAGAAGAAGTCACAGCTCCCTCATGGGCCCAGCCCATCCTCAAGTTCCTAGTCAGCAGAGAGCTGCCGGCTGATGAGATCTCAGCAAGACTAGTGCAACGACGAGCCGCAGCATATACAATAATCAACAGAGAGCTTGTGAAGCGCAGCGTCACTGGAGTCTTCCAGCGTTGTGTCGAGCCAGAAAAAGGAGTGGCAATCCTCAAAGACATCCACCAAGGCGAATGCGGCCACCACGCAGCCTCAAGATCCCTTGTGGCCAAGGCTTTCCGCCATGGTTTCTTCTGGCCGACTGCCTTGGAGGATGCTAAAGAAATAGTCAAGAGCTGCAAGGATGCCAAGTTTTTAGTTCCAAGCAACATCTGCCGGCTTCTGCACTCAAGACCATTCCCCTCACCTGGCCTTTTGCCGTCTGGGGACTGGACATGGTGGGCCCTTTCAAGACAGCCCGCGGCGGCCTGACACATCTACTTGTTGCTGTGGACAAGTTCACAAAGTGGATTGAAGCAAAGCCAATCAAGAAGCTCAATGGGCCGACTGCCGTAACATTCATCACCGACATCACTACTCGGTACGGCGTGCCGCACAGCATCATCACCGACAACGGCACGAACTTCGCCAAAGGAGCACTGGCACGTTTCTGCGCGACGCAGGGCATCCGACTGGACTTAGCGTCCGTTGCCCACCCGCAGTCAAACGGCCAGGTCGAGCGAGCAAATGGACTCATCCTCTCCGGCATCAAGCCCCGACTGGTTGTACCACTGGAGCGATCGGCCGGCTGCTGGCTCGAAGAGCTGCCGGCTGTCCTCTGGAGTCTGCGCACTACACCCAACAAGTCAACCGGCTTCACTCCGTTTTTCCTCGTGTACGGTGCCGAGGCTGTCATCCCAACAGACATCGAGTTCGACTCGCCTCGGATCACCATGTACACGGAGGAGGAGGCCAAAGAAGCAAGAGAAGACGGCGTGGACCTACTGGAAGAAGGCCGGCTGCTAGCACTCAGCCGGTCCGCCATCTACCAGCAAGGGCTGCGCCGCTACTACAACCGCAAGGTCAAGCCAAGATCCTTCCAAGAGGGCGACCTCGTGCTCCCGCTGATCCAGCGAACAGCCGGCCAGCACAAGCTCTCGGCCCCTTGGGAAGGCCCCTTCGTCGTCAGCAAGGCACTCGGCAACGACTCCTACTACTTGATCGATGCGCAAAAACCAAGAGCACGCAAGAGAGATGACTCCGGCAAGAAGTCGGAGCGACCATGGAACGCAAACCTCCTGAGAAGATTTTACAGTTGAAAGCAGTATGTATCATGCTACCCTTTTGTATTAAGCACGAACCAACAGGCCCCCCGAACAGTACTCGGGGACTGCCTTTTTATTATCTATGAATGACAAATGTCATATCCATGAATGTATTATTACATTTGATTTCTTGTCCAGCACCGGGTTCGATCAGTCGGCCCGGGGACTGGCCGCCTTGAGCTATATTAAAAGTTCTTCCCGAAGTCAGAAAAGTAGTGTGCCGGCTCCCGAGTCCCCTCTTGTTGCAAGTCGCAGCTCGAAGAACCGACTGTCCCACTAGCAAGAGGCAAGGCGGAAAGGATGCCCACACGAAAAATGGCTAAGGAACAACGAACCTATATAGCAAAGAGACGGCCTCCAAACATGCCTGCCGGCTGTCAAAACAGCCGGCTGGCCGGCTTCCTAAACACTTAGCTTTAGTCCAGCGAAGCTAGAGTACTGCACCCCCCCAACTGGCCAAGCACTCCTCCAGCTACAGATTGCAGAGCAACTGTTGGACTGGGGAGGCGGCAACCAAGGGAGGGCGGCAAAGGAAAAAGCAGAAGGACAAAAAGCAAATGTACAAGGAAAGACCAAATGCATAAGTTATATATACACATAAAGCCCCCAACAGGCTGGCAACAGACATAAGTTCGAATACACCCAGTGGGTGGAATTGTGCATATTTAACCAAACATTGTTCTAAAGAGTAACAAGACAGGAAAAGCAAAAGATGGCGGACTAGGGCACGACATGGAGGCCGAGTTGGTCGGTGAAGGCGGCCTCGCCGGCTGAAGGAGTGACCGGCTAGCGGGTCTCGGCTTGACCACCACCTACGGCAGGCGACGCGCTCGCGCGCGACGTGGTGCTGGAGGTGCGGTCAGGCTGAGGCTAGCCGGCTGCTCCACCAGCCGGCTCGGCGTCTTCACCTTCCTCCTCCTCTTCTTCACCCTCGTCGCTGGAGTCGATCTCCTCCGCCGAGTCTTCGCCATACTCCGGGTTCAGACCGAACCACTCCTCCGGCTGGGCGACACCATTGTCGTCCACCTCGGGGGCGAAGACGCTGGTGTCGGTGTAGTCGGCGATCGCCGAAGCCCGCCGAATGATGGCCGGCCGTGCCGGCTCCAGCTCCGTGTCGGCTTGCTGCCGCCAGGTAGCTAGCTGGTCCAGGCTCAGGCCGGGATACCAGGCCTTGATGAACTCCAGCGCCCGCTGGCACCGGAGCGAGCCGCCGAGCCCTTCCAAGCTTCGAAGCGGCCGACTGCCACCTCCAGCCAGTCGGCAGTCCGACTGGGGGTGCGAGGGACCACTTGGCCGGGCCAGAGGGCGGCCAAGACCTGCGCCCCGGCACGCTGAAGCCGGCGGAGCAGCCGGTGAGCCGGCTGGATGCGAGCCTGGATCGCCAGGAGTTGTTCCTCCAGCGAGCGGCCGGCGGTTGGCGAGATCTCAAAGCCAGCCTGCCTTCGCGCTTGGCGACAGGCCTCGATGGTCTGGTTGGCGGCAGTAGAATAGCCAGGGAAATACTCTGCGCAAGAAAGAAGAAGAAAGGAAGAAAAGAGCACCAAATCAGAAAACAAGCCAAAGTGGCAGATGGCAAGAAAGGATGAAGAGGTAGGCGGCTTACCGTCAACCAGATCTTCGATTTGGCCGTAGCCAGAGATCAGAGTCTGCCTGGCCTCAGCCCAGTCAGTCGCCTCTGTCTCGAACTCGGCCTGGAGAGTGGTTTCGCGGTCCTGCGCAGCCTTCAGTGCCGCCTTGTGGCTTTCTTCCTGGTCGGCCAACTTCTTGGCCAGTCGGTCGCGTTCCTGCACCAAGGCGGCGAGCTCGGTATCCTTGGCGCGAAGGGCAGTCTGAGACTCTCCCAGTTGTGCCCGCAGACTGGCGTTGGCCGCTGTAGAGACGGCAGGAAAAGAAGAACAGTAAGAAGTCGCCAAGGAAGATCCGACCCGACTGCTCAGCAGTCGGCCCGAATCTCGGGGACTACACCCAGTGGGTGCGCTGACGCGCCCCCACATGAGATAAAGAACAAGGCACGTACCTCGGCTTTCAGTAAGGTCGGCGGTCTTCTGAGCCAGCTCCCGAGCCTGGGAGTTGAAGGCGGCCGCTCGAAGGTTGTGGTAGTCCTGCAAGATGGACAGAAGAACGAAGTAAGAACAAAAATAGCAAAGACAAATCCACCAAGAAGTTCCAAGCCGCCTGCTCAGCAGCCGACTCGGAACTCGGGGACTACACCCAGTGGGTGCGCTGACGCGCCCCCACGGAAGAAATCAAGATCAAGAAGAAGCAAGATGGGAATACTAACCCGGATGGCCGCCCGCGTCGCGAGGAACTCGTCGGTGAACTGCCTCAGCGCCGCAGCTTGGCTTTGGAGCCAGGTCCGGACGTCTTGTGCAGCCACGTTCACCACGGCCGTCCCTTCGCCTGGCGTCCACCCCGAGGTAGCGCTGGCCGCCTCCGCATCTCGGGCCGACGAGCTGGAACCCACGGCCGGCTGTGGCTCCGACGCGGCCTTCTGCGGCTCCGACGCGGCCTTCCCCGCACGCCGGCTCGACGGAATCCGGACCGCCGTCTCAGCCCTCACGGCCGGCTCGCCCTCCGCCGACTGTGCAGGCGGCGGATCAGGCCGGCCGCCTTGGGCCGCCCCAGTTGGCGGGGTCGGCTCCGGCGCCTTCTCCAAGATAATGACGTCGTCGCCGCTTCCCCCCAGCCCTGGCTGGTCGCCGCTGGCTCCCTCTGGAGAGGGCTCCATGTCCCCAGGCGCCATGACGCGCAGCGGGGTGACCATCAAAACCTCCCCGCCGCCGCCGCCGCCGCAGCCTCTGCTTGGGCCCTGGCTGCGGCATCGGCGAGCGCCTTCGCCGCCTCCTCCTCCCGTGCCGCCTGGGCGGCGGCCGCCTTCCATGCCTCCGCCTCCCGCGCCTCTCGCTCCGCCCGCGCCTCCCGCGCGTTCCTTTCTGTCGCCTCCTGAAGGTCGGCACGGGGGTCCACGCGGCGGGTGGTATTCCTAGAGCCCCTTGGCGACTCAACGGCGGAGACAGCCGCTGCCCGCTCAAGCGACAGCGGAGCCCTGATCATTGGAGAAGAAGACAAGAGCTCAAGAACCACCAAAGAAAAGAAAGAAAAAAGAGTATACGAAAGAAAGTAAACTTACGCCGACACGGTCTACGGTTGCTTCACCGCCTTGCGGACGCGAGCCGCCTTCGCGGCCGCCTCCTCCCGCCTGGTGGCTGCCGCCCCGCCTCTGGGTTTCTTCGTCCGGCTGCCAAACAAACCCTGGGCGGCGCGACGCTTTTGACCTCCGCCCCGAGCAGGCGGTGCAGCGGAGGAACCTGCGCCGCGTCCAGATGCCGGCTGGCGGCGCGGGACGACTTCGGCCTCATCGTCGGCTGGCCAGTCGTCGAAGGTCGGGATCCTCCTGATCGTGTTCGGTCCGGTTGGGGATGAATCGGCGCTCCGAGTCTGACCCGCCGGCCGGCCGAAGCAGAGGGCTCTGTCAAAAAGCAAACCGACTAAGTCAGAATCGGCTAAGAGGAACTCAGCCACAAAGTGAAGAGAGAGAGAAAGAGACAAGGGGAGCATACCGTAGGCGGCGGATTGGCTCGGCTATATGGCTCCTTGCCGAACTGCCACTCTTCAGTGAGTTTGCAGTTCGCAAGGTAGTTCACCATGTAGGCGACCTCCTCGCGCGGCATCTCCTTGGTGCACATTCGGCTCGGATCGAGTGGGCCGCTCATCTGACAGATCAGATGAGGCCGGCTCTGGAGCGGAAGAACCCGGCGCATGACGAACGCGGCCAGAAGGTCGGGCCCCGTCAGGCCCTCCGACTGGACCATCACCCGCAGTCGGGCGATGGCGGCGTTTCCAGCCGGCGTCAGCGTCACAGCCCGGAAGGACCACTGGGGCAGCCTGCCCGCCGGTGGGCCGGCTACGTAAGCCGGCAGGTTGATGTAGTCGCCCCGTGGGGCGATGTTCCGCACGTAGAAGTACGACTTCTGCCACTTCTTCACCGATTGGATTAGCGGGATGACGGGGAAGGGGTTGTCGGCGGCCGATCTCCGCGACGCGATGAAGGCGCCAGTCTGAGCCGGCACGCCCCGCATGCGCGTGCCCAGCTTCGACTGGAAGAACTCCCCCAGAGCTCAAGTGTGGGGAGGACGCCGAGGTAGCCCTCGCATAGGGTGACGAAGGCCGACAGCAGCACCACCCGCGTTTGGGGTGAGATGGTGCGGCTGGAGCTGATAGAATTCGAGCCAGGAGCGGAAGAAGGCGCTCACTGGAAGGCCGATGCCGCACAAGAAGTGCGAGCGGAAGACCACCCGCTCGCCCTCCTGCGGCTCCGGCCTGATTTCCTTCTACGGCGCGAGGCGGACCTCCACCTTGTCCGCGCCGGGCAGCTGCCGCGTGTTGCGGAGAAACTCGACGTGGTCGTCGTGGACGTTGGAGCCATCCCAATCCCCGCCATGCTGCTCCGTGGCGGGAGGCATGGCAAAAACAAGCGCGGCGGCGGAGGAATGCGTAGTGGAAGAGCGCGGCGGCGAGGCGCTGTCGCAAGAGCGGGGGAGCGAAGAAGATGGTGGAAGCAGGAGGAGCGTGCGAGGGCCTGCCGCCCTCCACCTCCCCCTACTTATAGCCTCGTGAGGCGAGGCCGAAGAGGCCGGACGTGGGGGGAGACGTGGGATTAACTGCACCCATTCCCTCCACGCCCCGCGATTATTGCGCATAAAAGCAAGCCGAAACTGCCGCACGGGACGTGCGGGCGGTTTCGGGATGTAGACGATCCGCGCCTGGGCCGGGGCGCGAACGTGGCGGGCCCCCTCCCTGCGGCGACATCCCGTCACGCGCGTGGGCTGGCAGGCTTTCCGGCCCGCGGTCCGATGCACGCACTAGCGGGCTCCCGCCCTCCGACTCCGGAAGATTTCGACTCAGGCGGCGCGCCTGACCAAGGCCGGCTCCCAGCTGCCGGCTTGCTAAGATGGGAAGCTGATCGAGCTTCTCAACCCCTGCTCCACCTCGAAGCCCAATTAGCTTCGAGGACTACTGTCGGAGTAAATGGCCACGAGTAGCCTAACCGACTGCCCCTGGTTCTTCTGAAAAAATTATCTGGCCTTCGGGCCTCCAAGCGCTCCAAGCATTGGGCCGCCTTCCCTGGCCGGCTACCTCTGAAGCCGACTCCCGGAAGGCGACCCTGCCTCAGCAACCCCTCCTCAGGACGACTACGGGGTGGCCGACTCCAAGAAGCCGGCCAAGAAGGACGCCGACTCCAAGGAGCCGGCCGAGACCACAACCACCAAAGCTACTCCCACATAACGGTGACAAGACGGGGTGTGGCCACAGTGCGGCCCACTACCCCCGAGGCCCGAGGCGGGCATGGCTACAGGAGGCCGTACGGGACGGCCGTCTCCCGTGCGGCTCGGCACTGTAGCCATGCTAGCCTCAACGTCATCCACGACAGACTCCCGTACGGCCCACGGGCGACGGGCCCCTTCAGCCAGAGAGAGGCGTGAAGGCGGCCCGGCCTCTCCCAGTCGGCCAAGAGCGTAGCCGGCCCCCAGAAGTCGGCTACTCCCTTCCTCGAAGCAGGAGCCCCATTAAGGAGACAAGACGAGGTAAGGCTACAGTGAGAGCCCCTGAGGTGGCCCACTGTAGCCACGCTTACCTCGACCAAGCCCTCGTCATCAGAGGCGAGGCTACAGTAAGCAGCCGCCGACAAGACCCTAGGCGGTGGGGCCGGCCTATCGACCAAGAAGCCGGCAGCCGGCGGGACCCACCGGCCGGCGGGACCCAACAGCCGGCGGAGAAGCCGGCGAGCGTAGACACTGACGGCTGGGACCAGAGCCCAGCCGGACTACCATTGTACCCCCGGGGGGTAGGCCTATATAAACCCCCCGGAGCACCCATGCAAAGGGTTGGCTTCTAAGCACAGCACACACACACCATAGAGATAGAGAGAAGCAAGAGCTAGCCTTGTTCTTCTGCTCCCTTGAACCCAACAGCTCTAGGAGCAATTTTAGCTACCTTTCTTTGATCTAGTGATCATGCGGAGACCCCGCAGAGCAGGACTAGGGGTGTTATCTCCTCGGAGAGCCCCGAACCTGGGTAAGATCCGCCGGCGTGCATGTCTTCGCCTCATCCCGTTTCCAGGCACCGGCGACGTCTTATTGGCTCCCACAATGATAAGCCATCCATTGGCATATGTCGCACCAACCACCCGACACATATCATCGAAGGGCATTTATGTCTTATCATGCGGGCTGCTCCCTAGGCTATAAAATAGCGGCCCCCTACAACCACTAGCTAGTTGGCTGCGCTGAGAGAAACTGACACTTGTCATTTGAGAGCATCCCATCCTTGAGGACTTTGAGAGAAAATCATCAAGTGAGGACAAACCCCAAACCCAAACACCTACAAACCCAAAGTGATTGAGCATCACTGAAGAGATTGATCCTGCATGGATCCGATGCTTGTTACCTTTGAAGACTGTGCTTCTTCCAGACGGTTAGGCGTCATGGTCAAGAGCATCCAAGAGGAAATTGTGGATCGCCGAGTGACCGAGTTTGTGAAGGTTCGGAAGTCACTGAAGACTTACCACGAGTGATTGGACGAGGTCTGTGTGACCTTAGTTCAAGGAGAATACGGTGAGGACTGTGTGTCCGGGACTAGGTGTTCTCAGGTTTAAATACCTAGCCGCACCAACCAGACGTACAACTGAGACAGCAGTTGGAACTGGTCTACCAAATCATTGTCTTCACCAAGCCAACTGGTTCTATTTCCTCAACTCTTTCATTTCCTCATTCCTGTGTTGTGCAATTGTTCATATCTGTGTTTGAAGACTTTGACTGAAGACTTTCTCAATTTCCTCAGTTCAATTTCCTCAGTCTGTTTGTCTTCATCCTGTGTTATCATGTGTTTACGCTTTCTGTACTTTGTGCTTGTTTTCATTTCATCATGATGAGTATGCTTGTGTTCTGCTATGCATACTTTTGAGTACTTATTCCGCTGCAAGTAGTTCTTCCCTAAGGAATTTCCTCACCCACAAATTCCTTAGTGAAGAATTTATAAAAATCGCCTATTCATCCCCCCTCTAGTCGATATAACGCACTTTCAATTGGTATCAGAGCAAGGTACTCCCTTGTTCTGTGTGATTTTGGTTTAACCACCTGGAGTTTTAGTTATGTCGACCGCAGGTATGATCAAGGTCTCTGCTGGGTGTCCTACCTTCGATGGGACGGACTACCCCTACTGGAAGAATAAGATGCGAATGCATCTTGAGGCAATTGACAACGATCTCTAGTATGTTGTGGAAAAAGGTATTCCCTCTGTCTCACCCTCACTGAACGCTGTCGATGTGAAGAGATTCAAGCAACTCGATTCTCAAGCGAAGAATATCATATGTGGCCATCTGAGCAAAGGACAGTATGGAAGAATGAGTGCTTTGGAAACTGCTAAGCTTATCTGGGATAGGATGTCCAAAGTAAATGAAGGAGTCTCAACACAGCGTGACTCTCGAGTTGATGTTCTTCGCAATCTCTTCAACCGCTTCAAAAGACTCGACAATGAGAATGTTCAACAAACCTTCGATCGCCTCACTGACATCTCAAATGAGCTTCAAGCACTTGGTGCCACTGACATCACCGTCCACGAGGTGGTGAAGAAACTGCTGAGATCGCTTGATTCCTCATTTTATACTCTGGCCTTGATGATACAAGAGCGTGCTGATTACAAGTCACTTGATCCCACTGATATCCTCGAAAGGTTAAACACTCATGAGTTCCAGCTTGCTGAAAAGAGAGATCTCTATGGTTCGAGCTATGGCAGATCACGTGCACTGAAGGCCAAGGCAGTTTCTGAGTCTGAAGATGAAGACTTTGAAAGCAGTCTTGGTGATCCTGAAGAACTCAGCCATGATCTAGCACTGCTTGTGAAGAAATTCCAGAAGCTCTCAAGACGTGGTCGCTTTGGAAGACCCTCAAGGAGCAATGATTCCTCATCCAGTGACTACAAGAAGAGGCTTTGTCACAAATGCAAGAAACCAGGACACTACATTCAAGATTGTCCTGAGTGGGAAAAGGAATCAAAGAAGAAGAAATATAAGGATTACAATTCTGATGATGCGAAGAAAAAGAAGAAATCCTCAAAATCTTCATCATCAAAATCCTCAAAGTCTTCATCTCACAAGAAGAGCAGCTCCAAGAAGGCTCGGGCATTCATTGGCAAGGAAATGGACTCTGAGGCTGAATCTGAAGAAAATGAGGAAGAGGAGGCATCTGAGGATTCCGAATCCGGTGTGGCGATCCTAGCCCTCGCTACTGCATTCGTCAGCAAGTCTATCTTCAACTCTGAAGAAAATGACCTCACCAACTAGGCTGATGAAGGCAATGATGACTACGCTCCCACCTATTGCTTCATGGCAAAGGGTGCCAAGGTACTCAAATATGCCTCATCTGAATCAAGTGAAAATGAATCTGATGAAAACCTTAAGCCTAGCTATTCTAAACTTGCTAAGATTGTTGTGAAACAACAAAGGGCCCTTGAAAAGGTTCAAAACATGCTAGAAAAGAGTGATGATATGTTGGGTGAAGAAATGGATCACACTAAAACCTTGACTGAAAATCTTCAGAGACTTCAGACTAGGTATGACAACCTTCAAGGTCATCATAACACTCTCTTATCTGATCATGAGAAGCTTTCTTATGAATTTCTTCAAAGAAAGCAAGATCTTGAGAAGCCAAGAGTGAGTTATGAAGATCTTCAGAAGGAGCACGATTCATTACTTGCTCAACAAATCAGCGCTGCTCAGGAAGAATTTGTTCCTGCATGTTTGAAATGCATTGAACGTGAATCTGCTAATTCTTCACCTGAATGTTCAAATGCTCCTAATGCTACAAATTCCTCAACTGTCTCTACAATCATTCATTCCTCATCTGAGGACATTGCTAGTATCACTAACGATGCAGGGATGAAGGAATTGTACATGACAGGCATGTACAAAAGTCTCAAAGGGCATCAGACTCTTTGTGATGTGCTTAAAAAGCAGATCCTCAACAGAAACCCTAGGAAAGAGGGTATTGCCTTTGAGAGAAAACTCAATGCTGATGGTACATATTGGAAGCCTGAGCAGTACCCCAAAACCTCATGGGTTGCTGCAAAGGGACCTCCAGTTGATCCATCTAATTTATCTGGCTTTACATGTGAATCTTCTCATTCTTCTGATGAGTCATTTGGCTCCAACTATAAACTGTTCAAAAATCAGAATGGTGAAGTAATTGCTAGATATGTTGGCACTAACTGCAGGAACGGTTCCCCTATGAGGAAAATCAGGGTTCCCAAAAGGTGCCTTGAAAGTCTTCAGGTGAATGTCCTCATGACACCACTTGTGAAGAATAGGAACCCCAGATCAAATTCTTCATATGGACCAAATTCTTCATATGGATCCAAGTCCTCATACGGACCAAATTCCTCACGTGGATCAAATTGGATCAAAGTCTTGATATGAACATCATTGTGCTAACAACTCTGTTTCACAGGGAAGAGCCAAGGGCTATGAATATGAGCATTATTCTTCTAATCATTATGTTCATAAGTCCTCGAAGAATTTCTCTGCTTATTCATATGCTTACCCTAACTCCTCTTATGTGAAACGAAATGGATTGGCTTCTATGCCACCCTTCTCATATGGAGCTCGCAGAGTGATGAACTCTTTTCCACCCCTTCAGATGTGGGTGGTGAAGAAAAAGAACTAATCTCTTCTGCAGGGTCAGGTCTCCAGACGTACTTGAACGTCTGAAGAATTTGCTGGAGACCTGAAGTATGCCTGAAAGGACGCAGGCTATTCATGAAGAAATGAACTTTCATTTCTCACGTCCTCATACTGCTTTATCTGTTCTATTGCTTGATGAAATTGATCTGATGAATTGATGTCATATTCTTCACTGATGAAGTATATGAAGTTCGTAAGCTGCACTAATTCATCTGCAGGATGATCAACCCAAAGCCACTGAGTGGGTCCTCGATAGTGGATGTACAAATCACATGACTGGTGACAAGAATCTATTGATTGATGCTCCCTTATCACCATCGCATCTGAAGCATATCATCTTCGCTGACAAAGGCAAAAGTCAGGTATTGGGTCTAGGTAAGGTTGCGATCACAAAGGATCGACACATGGACAAAGTCATGCTTGTCGAGTCCTTAGGATACAACCTCATGTCTGTCTCAATGCTTTGTGATCTTGATATGGTAGTTGTCTTTGGCAAGTATAGTTGTGTTGTGGTTATGGAAGCTGACAATTCCAAAGTCTTTGAAGGATTTAGGAGAGGAGACTTGTATATTGTTGATTTCTCTACAGGACCGCAACCAGCCGTGTGCCTACTTGCAAAAGCTTCAGAAGGATGGCTATGGCATCGACGACTTGGTCATGCAGGCATGAGGAATTTGCACACGCTTGCGAAGAAGAAGCATGTCATTGGCATTGAGAATGTCAAATTCCTCAAGGATCACCTATGTGGAGCTTGTGAAGCTGGAAAGATGACCAAGGCTAAGCATCCAGCGAAGACTATCATGACCACTACTCGACCATTCGAATTGCTTCACATGGACCTCTTTGGTCCTAACCATTACTCAGCTGTCACAAATGACGCATCTCTCTATGGGCTTGTTATTGTTGATGATTACTCTCGTTACACATGGGTACACATTGTTACTTACAAACATGAAGTGCAGGAAGTCTTCAAACAATTTTCCACGAGGGCTTCAACCAACTTTGGTGTGAAGATCAAGCACATCAGAAGTGACAATGGAACTGAGTTCAAGAATTCTGGTCTTGATGACTATCTTGATGAACTTGGTATTACTCATGAGTTATCTGCTCCTTACACTCCTCAGCAAAATGGCGTCGTGGAGCGCAAGAACAGAACTCTCGTTGAGATGGCTCGCACTATGCTTGATGAGTACAAGACGCCTCGTCACTTCTGGATTGAGGCAATTTATACTACGTGCCACATCATCAACAGGGTATATCTTCAGAAATTCTTCAAGAAGACTGCCTATGAACTCCTCACTGACAAGAAACCCAATGTGAGTTATTTCAAAGTCTTCGGTGCTAAATGTTGGATTAGAGATCCTCATCACAATGCTAAATTTGCACCGAAAGCACATGAAGGTTTTATGCTTGGTTACGGAAAGGACTCGCACACCTATAGAGTCTTCAACACCGTTCTTCACAAGGTTGTTGAAACTGTAGATGTGCAGTTCGATGAAACTAATGGCTCGCAAAGAGAGCACCTACCCTCTGTGATAGATGAACCAGCACCTGAGGAAACTATCAAGTTCAAGGCTACTAAGGATGTCATTCCTACCGAACAATCTGCTGAAGAATTCATTCCAGAACGTGAAGAATGTCGAGCTAATGCACCTGAAGAAATTGCTGAAGAAAATGGTGCTGAAGAAAATGCTGATCAAATTCCTCGACGACAACCTACTCATCCTCACGATGCAAGATAAGTGCAAGTTGAGAAGATCATCGATGACATTGAAGCACTAGGTCCTCTCACACGCTCAAAAGCTTCACATTTATCTAACTTTTGTGGGCACTATGCTTTTGTCTCTATCTCAGAGCCCACTAAGGTAGATGAAGCATTTCTGGAGCCTGAGTGGATTCAGGCCATGCAAGAAGAATTACATCAGTTCGAGCTCAACAACGTTTGGGAACTGGTCAATCGTCCAAATCCTCGAAAACACAATATCATTGGCACAAAGTGGATCTACCACAACAAGCAAGATGAAAATGGCCTTGTGGTGAGGAATAAGGCACGGCTAGCAGCTCAAGGCTACACACAGGTTGAAGGAATTGATTTCGATGAAACTTTTGCACCTGTTGCTAGACTTGAAGCTATTCGCATATTACTTGCTTATGCTAACCATCATGATATCACTTTATATCAAATGGATGTGAAAGTGCATTCCTCAATGGTAAGCTTGAGGAAGAAGTATATGTTGCTCAACCCCCAGGTTTTGAAGATCCTAAGCATCCTGACAAAGTCTTCAAACTAAATAAGGCCCTCTATGGCCTCAAATAGGCCCCTCGGGCGTGGTATGATACTTTGAAGGAATTCCTCATGAAGAAAGGCTTCAAACCCGGTTCACTCGACCCTACTCTTTTCACTAAATCATATGGTGATGAATTGTCTGTATGCCAAATATATGTTGATGACATCATCTTTGGTTGTACTGACCAACGTTATAGTGATGAATTTGCCTATATGATGAGTGAAGAATATCAAATGTCTATGATGGGATAGTTGAAATTCTTCTTAGGTCTTCAAATTCGTCAACAACGCAATGGCATATTCATATCTCAGGAGAAATACCTCAAGGATGTACTGAGGAAATTCGGCATGCAAGATTGCAAAGGCGTCAAAATTCCTATGCCCACAAATGGCCATCTGTGCACTGATGAAAATGGTATTGACTTCGATCAAAAGGTATACCGCTCCATGATTGGTTCTTTATTGTACTTATGTGCATCTAGGCCAGATATTATGCTTAGTGTTTGCATGTGTGCCCGATTTCAAGCTACACCGAAGGAATCACACCATAAGCCTGTGAAGCATATTCTTCGATATCTAGCTCACACACCAACACTAGGGTTATGGTACCCCAAGGGCTCGGCTTTTGATCTCGTTGGATATTCTGACTCTGACTATGCTGGTGATCGTGTGGATCGCAATTCAACATCTGGTACATGTCATTTCCTCGGACGATCTTTGGTCTGTTGGTCCTCGAAGAAACAGAACTGCGTATCACTGTCTACTGCTGAAGCTGAGTACATTGCTGCTGGTTCTTGCTGTGCTCAATTGCTGTGGATGAAGCAAACTCTCAAGGACTACGGCGTCAACGTGAAGAATGTGCCTCTCTTCTGTGACAATGAGAGTGCCATCAAGATTTCTCACAACCCAGTTCAGCACTCGAAGACAAAGCACATTCAGATTCGTCATCATTTTCTTCGCGATCATGTGTTGAAGGGCGACATTTCTATTGAGCATGTGAAGACTGAAGAACAGCTAGCCGATATCTTCACAAAGCCCTTGGATGAGAAGAGATTTAGCAAGTTGCGGTGTGAGCTAAATATCTTAGAATCTTCGAATGTTCTTTGAAAAGGACACTCATCCTAACACTTATGCAAAATTGATGACTTAGATGTGCAACACATGAAGAAACGTTTTTCTTCAATCAATGAAAAATAACACTCTAAGTGTGAAGAAATTAATGAAGAATTTGATTCTCAGAACCCTATGACAATTGTACGCGGTGTCTGAAATCATCATTCTTATACGGTGGGTCACGCCACCACAAAAGTTGAAAATCTTCAAATTTGAGTTTTTCCTCAGTTTTGAAATTCCTCAGTTGTTCATATTCTTCAACTTTGCAAAATCTTCACTGTTTCCGTCATTTCTCTTCATTGGCTATATATATATATATATATATATATATATATATATATACGCGTTTATGTCCTCTACAGCATTCACTTATGGCTAATTCTTCAAGTTGGTTTTTCTGCTAAGTGAATGTGATCGGACCCTTCCCCCTCTATGCTATACTCAACCCAATCTATTCACAAATTCTTCATGTGCGTTCTATTTGAAACTCGTTCAAAATCTTCACTGTGTCCTTGTCAGCTGAAGAATTTGCAAACAGAACTTTTAACTTATCTTATCCAAATTTTCGGCTTTGCCGCTCAAACCGTTCCGCTTCCCATGATATACTTATCTATTCACCCACGATCTAACACGATCTCCACCTCTCAGTACGTGGGTGACACATGTCATGCGAATGAGAATGGTCAGGGGCACGTTCGTCCAATTTCTTCAGGCGAACCGTTTTTCACCGTGGCTATAAATACCCCCTCTCCCCTGCCTCACTTCTTTTACTCCGCTCGACCTCTCTCCAGCTCGAGCTTCTCAAACCCTAGCGCCACCGCTACATCATCATCGCCGGTGAGGAAGAGCTTCACTGCCTCGACCTCGTCGCCGCCGTACTCACGCCGGCCGCGGAAATCTTCACTCCGCCGCCGCCGTAGCCGTCTTCCTCCGCCAAGTTAGGGCGTGGAAGATCTGCACAGACGAGCTTCACTTCTCCACATCCCAGTTCGTCGTGTTCTTCATTCAGGGTAATTAAAAGTTACTTTTACTTCCCACTTTGATTCAAATGTTTACTACAAAATCTTCAAAGGTGTTTTTCTTCAAATCCTCACACACTAAACACCTCACATGTCATCTGCTCTTGATTCGTTTCTCTAAGCATCACTTTTCTTCAAGATTCCTCAATTGTGTGGATCTTCGATCTATACAACTCTGGAACCTAAGACAAAGAACGCTTAGTGAAATTCTTCAAGACTCACCTGGTCAAATTCCTCAAACTTGTTCTTATTGAAAAACCTTCTGAGAACGCTTATGACCTCTCCAAATTCCTCGCAACTATACTCTGTTCACAGGTACTCATGTCCGCTGCTGAATCACTAGGTTCTCATCAACTTAACTCATTTGCAGCGTTCCTTGAAGAAAAGTTGCATACTTCTTCAGAGAGTTCGATTGTTAAAATTCCTCAACTAAAGAAAATGGCTAATGAAAAGAGGCCACAGAAAGGAGGAAAGAAGCCTGAGGTCAATACTGCCTTTGAAATCCCTGAGGACATTTATGCTGGGTACTGCACACCCCCTGAGGAAGATAAAAATCAGCGCAAGGTGCGCATTCAGAGGATAGAAAGGAGATGGGCAAAAGAGTGGAGGGAGTACAGGTATGTGACTCGAAAATACATGAAGAAGTTTGTTGTTACTCCTCCATGCTCAAGACCTCCATTGGCACCTGGCCAAGAGGCAGATCCCACTAGCATCAAGCGCGGTGAGGATTTTCCTGAAGAATGGGCCAAGCCCCAGGCCAAGTTGGCCAAACAGGCAAAAGATGCAGTGAGGAAATTCAACGAAGATTCCACTGCTGCTGCTGCTGAGGCCTCTGTAAGGCCGAAGAAATCCATGGCAAAGAAGCCTGCGCACAAGCCAAGTGCCTCTTCTTCAATGCCCTCACGGCCAATTTCCTCAGCTAAGCCCTCACGGCCAATTCCTCAAGCCGCTCCTGCTCCTCCAAAGTCCTTAGCTGCTCCGACAAAATCCTCAGCACCTGTGCATCTTGCCACGTGCCAAAGGACTACAGGCATCTCCATTGCCTCAGGAGCTTCAGCTAGTTCCTCAGGCTCACCATATTCTTCAACAGGACCCTCTCTGCTGAAGACTAAGACAGCTGCTGGACAAGGCTCTCGCCCAAGTCCTCAGAAGAAGCAGGTCGCCTTCCAAGTACCGACTGATGAAGACGAAGCTGATGATGAAGAACTTGCTGAAATCATCAGAGACAGGCAAGTCAGGGCCGCTAGAGCCAAGGGCACAGAAGTGCCACTGCTTTTGGATCCAAAGCTGATCCTCGACTATATTGATCTCTGGCACAAGGACCCAAACACTCCTATGCCTGATTTCAAGTTGACACCTGGCCAAAGTCACATGCTGACCCATTTCATCAGTGAAGAAAAATGGAAATATGAGAAGGCCATGCAACTCAAGAAAGCACAGTACAGGAAGGAGAAGTTTCTGAAGAACAACGTTGTCTCTATGACAACTGATGAACTCGTAAAGCTCCAGTCTGAAATCAAAGTCCTCAGCGATGATTTCAACGCTTACTATGCTGATTGGAAAGGAGCCAAGGTCAGGTTCGTCAATCTGACGAAGACACTCACTTCAAGTGTCGCTGCCCCTATGCATATTGAAGTCACTCCGACTGAAGCATCAGCTCAGCAAACTGAAGAACATGCCAGCACCGCTGATGACAATCAGGCTGCTGAAGATAATGTGAGTTCCAGGGCTGATGACTGCATTCCAGCCGCTGATGAAATTCCCAGGGCACCCACTTGTGGTGCGCCTGAAGAAAATGAAGAGGTCAGGGCAACTGCATCAGTTGTGCCTGAAGAAACTGCACCAAATTCCTCTGCTCCACCTGCGCCTACTCCAACTCCAATCCTTCCATCTGCATCAGATGTGAAGAAGACCAAGGTTGCAGAGCGTGCAACAGTGAAGAAAAGGAAAGCATCAGCTTCTTCAGATTCTTCTGCTCCGAAGAAAATGAAGCCTATGACCAGCTCTTTTGCAAACCCGATTGATGTTGTTCCAATCTCAACCATGCCATCAAAGGACCTTGTTCCTTTTGCTAAAGAATATGTGATCCCTAGCAGATCTGATGAAGAAACTCCTTCTGCTGCTACGTCAGAGCAGATGGATGAAGAAATTGAAGTGGATGAAATCCCTTCAACCCCAGTTGATTCCTCGCATGTGCCTCAGTTTACTGCTGAAGAGGCCGGCATTGAAGAAATTGAAGATGAAGATGTGGACATTGGCTGTACCACACCTATGATGAATGATGACTTTTGGGAAAGTCAGCACCCCAATTCTCCACTCTTCACTCCACTGCAGCAAATTCCTCAGTCCCCAGTCACTACAGTTCAAATGGGATCTGATGAAGCTCATGAAGACATTCCAGCCGCTAGTGCTGAAGAAACTGAAAATGAAGAATTCAAGAACCAGGCTGCCACTGAAGAGGAACCATAAATTCCTCAGCCTGAAGAACCTGAGATTGCGATTCCTGAGGTTGTGATGCAACTCACTGACACTCCTTTGCCCAAACCAAAGGATCCATTCTCCACGAAGCAAAACTTCAAGACTGATGCCTTCTTTGGCGAGCATGTATTCTTCACTTATTACAACCCTTATGACTCTGCTCGCATAAGGAAGAGGCGTTTCTGGACTACCAGCCAGGCAAATTTCTATTCCTCAGTGCTGTTCGACAAAGATAAAGTCTTCGATCATCAGCACATTCCTCATGTGGACATGGAATCTCTGCCGTGCTGTAACATCCCAAATTTTCAATTTGGAATGTTATACATAGATCATCATTGCATATCATGTTTTGTTGCATTTTTGACAAATCCTCGATAAATCCTAAGCAACTCAAGGACCCTCGGAGAAAGTTGGGGATTTTCTCGAATTTTCATATTTGATTTTCATCAAATAATAAGACGAGGATTTTATTTTAATTATTTTTTTCCCCGGAAAATATTTCAATTTTAAAAATAAATGAGAGGAGAAAATATGACTTCTCCAAAACAATTGAAATACTGGAGGAAAAATATTAAAATCATTTATTGGATTTATTTGGATTTTATTTGCAATTTTTATTGCATTAAAAATATTGCATGTTTTAAAAATATTTATTTTGGTTTAAAAAAATGTTCATCCTATTCTAGATTTTCTAACTAGACGGGGAAAATTTATTTTATATTTGTTTGATTTTTATTTATTTTTCTACGAATTTTTTTCCGCGGAACTTATTTAAAAAAAAGATCCGCCCGCGCGCCGACTAGGCCAAAGGCCCAGCCGACGGCCCAGCCCCGCCGCCCGTCGTCTCCGTCCCGGAGACGGGATCGCCGCCGAGTCCCGGCCGGCTACGCCGCCGCCCGGTGTCCCCTTCCCCAAGCTCGGACCCCCCCCTCCTATATATATAGCGCCCCCCTCTCTTTCCTCACCACCGCC